>NC_080472.1:1215000-1470000 GCF_030265055.1 Doryrhamphus excisus | reverse complement strand
ATGTATGTAAGAATGCCATCGCGTGCAACACTGTTCTTTGTACGATTGTTTATTTTTTCCCACGACTTTGTGTATACATGCCTCCCAAGATGGGAGGTGCTGGATGATTGAAACGTTGCAGTCAATAGTCGGCTCGCACAGAGCAGCAGCGTGTGCGTCAGCGCCACCCTGGGAGAACAGGTGTGAGTAAGAGCACCCGTCTGATTCCCTCTCAACACAATATCACTGCCTCTGCTTATTGGCAGCGGCACAGGTTCTGATTGAAGCGGGTAAAAAAAAAATGCTGACAAGGAAATTATGAAATTTGGCTCTGATGTTGTTCCTATTGTTCAGCAATTTCAGGTTATTGTGTGTAGCTGCTCTATAGGAGTCCACAACTCGGTACAAAGACCCCTTTAAAGTGAATAGGTGCAGATTCTGGAAGATCTATAAAGCTTTCTGCGTTGTTATTGTGTGTAGCTGCTCTATAGGAGTCCTCAACTCGGTACAAAGACCCCTTTGAAGTTAATAGGTGCAGATTCTGGAAGATCTATTAAGATTTCTGTGTTGTTATTGTGTGTAGCTGCTCTATAGGAGTCCTCAACTCGGTACAAAGACCCTTTTAAAGTGAATATATGCAGATTCTGGAAGATCTATAAAGCTTTCTGTGCTGTTGTTGTGTGTAGCTGCTCTATAGGAGTCCACAATTCGGTACAAAGACCATTTTAAAGTGAATAGGTGCAGATTCTGGAAGATCCATAAAGCTTTCTGTGTTGTTATTGTGTGTAGCTGCTCTATAGGACTCCACAATTTGGTACAAAGACCCCTTTAAAGTGAATAGGTGCAAATTCTGGAAGCTCTCGACAGCTTTCTGTGCCGGTTATTGTGTGTAGCTGCTCTATAGGAGTCCACAACTCTGTACAAAGACCCCTTTAAAGTGAATAGGTGCAGATTCTGGAAGATCTATCAAGCTTTCAGTGCCGGTTATTGTGTGTAGCTGCTCTATAGGAGCCCACAACTCGGTACGAAGGCCCCTTTAAGGTGGACTTCAACAGAGTTTTGTGCATTTTTAGCATTGTGATGTCACACATATGGACCAACCACAGCAGAGTGGGCGTGTCTGGAGGCGGGCTGTGGGTTAAAGAAATCAAAACAGTCCGTTTTCGCCAGGAAGCACGGAATCCAGAGAAATACAGCTGGAATAGGTGCAGATTCTTGAAGATCTATCAAGTTTTCTGTGCTGTTGTTGTGTGTAGCTGCTCTATAGGAGTCCACAATTTGGTACAAAGACCCCTTCAAAGTGAATAGGTGCAGATTCTGGAAGCTCTCGACAGCTTTCGGTGCCGGTTATTGTGTGTAGCTGCTCTATAGGAGTCCACAACTCGGTATAGAGACCCCTTTAAAGTGAATAGGTGCAGATTCTGGAAGATCTATCAAGCTTTCTATGCTGTTATTGTGTGTAGCTGCTCTATAGGAGTCCGCAACTCGGTACAAAGACCCCATTAAAGTGAATAGGTGCAAATTTTGGAAGCTCTAGAAAGCTTTCCGTGTTGTTATTGTGTGTAGCTGCTCTATAGGAGTCAACAAATCGGTACAAAGACCCCTTTAAAGTGAATAGGTGCAGATTCTGGAAGATCTAGAAAGCTTTCTGTGCCGGTTATTGTGTGTAGCTGCTCTATAGGAGTCCATAATTCAATACAAGCTGAAAAGTTGCATAGTAGATCCAATTGAAACCAAAAATCAGTGAATTTTCTGGGAATTTACTGCAGATCTATCATTTATCGTAGCTACACAACGTCTTTTATGCAGACAAGGTGGAAAAGTACTACAATAATGTATATTTTACACGTAGTAGTGTCATGTAAAGATGAAGTTTTGCCCTTTTCGGAATTTGACTACGGAATGCATTTGTTTCCTTTACTCACCCACACAACAAACATGAGTTTCTCCGAAATGCAACATTCAGTATCGGAAGTTTTTTTTTTTTTTTCAGTGTATACACATTGTTGTTGTTTTTTTTGTTTTTTTTCCCACTCTACTTAATCTCCGCTTTTCTCCACGGATGTGTCTCCGGGATCTTTTGAAAGATGAATTAGAACACATGGCTCGGTGAGGCCAGACTAGGGCTGGGCCGGCCCTTCTCTGTGCAGGCATTGTATTGATTGCAGCATGACTCACACCTTAGGCTGTTTAGTGCAGGAGGCGAGAAAATGCCACATCACTCACTTCTCTATTTATTGCAGTTTTCTCTTAAAAAGGCCTTTTATATACGTCGGCCCCGGCGCAAACCGCTTTACGTTGTCGCAACCTCGGAAAAAAATTTAAAAAGTACTTCTATAATCCTGAAATCATATTTGAAATCACTTAAATAGGCATTAAGTCATTAAATCCCGGCCATTTATCGAAAATACAACCCCTTCACCGAGCACACCTACATCAGAAAACTAACATTTGTTTCTACCTTTTACCGTTATTTTGTAATCAGCAGGCAAACGTAGGTAAGTTTCAGGAAAATATCAGTTCCTAACAAAAACAGCCTTTTGTGAAAGGCGTCGCACCATGACACATACGACACAAAAATGGTCGGCATTGAAATTATTTACAAAAACAGGTTGTTATTTACATCCACAACTCGGTATGAAGACCCCTTCAAAGTGAATAGGTTCAGACTCTGGAAGATCTAGAAAGTTTTTTGTGCTGTTATTGTGTGTAGCTTCTCTATAGGAGTCCACAACTCGGTACAAAGACCACTTTAAAGTGAATAGGTGGAGAGTCTGGAAGATCTATCAAGATTTCTCTGTTGTTATTGTGTGTAGCTGCTCTATAGGAGTCCACAACTGGGTACAAAGACCCATTTAAAGTGAATAGGTGCAGATTCTGGAAGTTCTATGAAGCTTTCTGTGCTGTTATTGTGTGTAGCTGCTCTATAGGAGTCCACAACTCAGTACGAAGACCTTTTTAAAGTGAATAGGTGCAGATTCTGGATGATCTATAAAGTTTTTTGTGCTGTTATTGTGTGTAGCTGCTCTATAGGAGTCCACAACTCGGAACACAGACCCCTTTAAAGTGAATAGGTGCAGATTCAGGAAGATCTATCAAGATTTCTGTGCTGTTATTGTGTGTAGCTGCTCTATAGAAGTCCACAACTCGGTACAAAGACCACTTTAAAGTGAATAGGTGCAGATTCTGGAAGATCTATCAAATTTTCTGTGTTGTTATTGTGTGTAGCTGCTCTATAGGAGTCCACAACTCAGTACGAAGACCTTTTTAAAGTGAATAGGTGCAGATTCAGGAAGATCTATAAAGTTTTCAGTGCTGTTATTGTGTGTAGCTGCTCTACAGGAGTCCACAACTCGGTACAAAGACCTTTTTTAAAGTGAATAGGTTCAGATTCTGGAAGATCTAGAAACCTTTCTGTGCTGTTAGTGTGTGTAGCTGCTCTATAGGAGTCCATAACTTGGTACAAAGACCCCATTAAAGTGAATAGGTGCAGATTCTGGAAGTTCTATGAAGCTTTCTGTGCTGTTATTGTGTGTAGCTGCTCTATAGGAGTCCACAACTCAGTACGAAGACCTTTTTAAAGTGAATAGGTGCAGATTCTGGATGATCTATAAAGTTTTTTGTGCTGTTATTGTGTGTAGCTGCTCTATAGGAGTCCACAACTTGGAACACAGACCCTTTTAAAGTGAATAGGTGCAGATTCTGCAGTTTTGTGCATTTTTTATCAAGGCTTGCTAGCTTACCTGAAGGAAACCGGAACGCTAGGCTACTTCTGCTATTCCTCTAAGGCTAAATCACATTCCCAAGACGAAATAAAGGGGCAGATTGTGAGTGTTGACACCAAAGACAACAAAAAAAAAACACATTTGAAAAACGAGAACACGGCATTCATGAATCGGAACCATTTGGCTCCGCCGACTTCAGTATTTTAGTGACACATTCGCCAGTCAACACCATGTCCGCCGTCCATCTGCTCGCCATCGAGACTCCGAAGACACCGAACGGACCCGCTGCAGCTCGGGTCCTGCTGCTCTCGTCTCACTTCCCTGGATGCGGTGACCAGTGACCATGTCGGTAAATAAGATCAGTCGCACTTTTTGTTGCCATCGGTGGTTGACTCATTGCCGCATTAATGATTATAAATACATTAGCGCTGTACGAGTGCCGGTTGCTAAGGCCGACCGTTTATTCACTTGCTTTATTTTGCCATCATGTGTCAAGAGTTGCCATCTGGGTGGCGTTCTTCAGTTTTGTCCGGGGGCCATAAAAATATGAAATTATTTTGCGGTGTTTTTTCAGGTTAACAACAAGTTGCATGTATAAATGTTGTACTGCTTCTGGAGACGATATATATATATATATATATATATATATATATATATATATATATATATATATATATATATATATATATATATCAGTCCCATGCAGTATTTGTCTGTACAAGTGAGGTATACCTGTGAGCAGGGGTCTCAAACTCAATTTACTTGGGGGGGCCACTGGAGCTAGGGTCTGGGCAAGGCTGAGCCGCATCAGGTTTTCCAAAAAAAAAACAAAAAACGCATTTATTAAAAACAGAAAAATATACAAATTTTTTCAGTGCTTTGGTTCCGATTTAAATATTTTTAATTAAATATTTTAACTATTTTTAATTAAATATTTTAACTATTTTAATTAAATATTTTAAATATTTTAAATTAAATATTTTAAATATTTTCAATTAAATATTTTCAATTAAATATTTTTAATATTTGTAATTAAATATTTTTAATATTTTTAATTAAATATTTTTAATTAAATATTTTAAATATTAAATATTAAATATTTTAATAAAAGCTCTATTAAAACATTCCACTGTTCTCAAATATCTTAATTTTTATTTTTCAGCACAAAATAAGAAGAAAAATAAATAAACAAATCAAGAATAAAGAAAATCAATCAATCAGTAATAAATAAATATAATAATAATAATAATAATAATAATAATAATAATAATAATAATAATAATAATAATAATAATAATAATAATAATAATAAAAACTTAAGAAACCACATATAGTTGGTGGGTAGACAAATTATTTTTTTTCATATTAAAATGAACAAAGCATTATTAGAGCCCTGTAGACATGACAAAACACGACTATAGTCACATTTATACTCTTTTTATTTACAACATATTGCGCAACTGCAGGGTCTTGAGACACATGCTAACTCGCAAACTAGAGCGCTAGCGACCTAAACGGTAAGCCTTCAAGCTATTTCCTTTCAACTTAAATCGCCAACAACTTACCACTTCCACACATATAGTGAGGATAACTATTAACAGTTATTTAACCTTTAACATGAACATGAATCAAACGTAATAATTTTTTTCTGGGTACATGATACCATACGGCGTCCATATCAAACTTGCGCGGGGCCGCGCTAACGTTAAACTTTCATATCAAAGCGGGGGGCCTCAAAGTAGTGTCCTGCGGGCCACATTTGGCCCGCGGGCCGCGTGTTTGAGAACCCCTGCCTGTGAGTAACTAATCATAACTAATGACAAGGGAGGAGTTGAGATAACCACATAAGCAACGAGGATTGGCTAAGGTTTATAATTGCAATAGTTACTTTTATGAGTAATTACTTTTGTAGTGAAGTAACTCAGTTACTTTTTTTGAGAAGTAACTAGTAAGTATAACAAATTACTTTTTAAAGTACACTGTCAATGACTGGGTTGGGTCACAAAACTATACTAAGTATGACAGTATCATATATAATATACTATAACCAGTTTGTATAGAAAGCAGGCGAAAAAACAGGAAGTAAACGCGAGGTTTATGTTTATTGTTGTTATGTTTTGCACTGAAGTGTCCATTCGTTTTGCACTTTTTTTTGTTTTTTTTCGGTCCCAAGGAGCATTTCCTGCTGCTGCCCTCTACGCCAGAAAAGACCGACTCCAACGACCTTCGCATGTCGCAACGAAGACCTTCCAGGCTCTGCGTATCCTCGTCAACGACGAACTCAACCAACTGCACGCCGGTCTCCGCGCTGCCCAGACGGTACTGAAGTCCGGTGGACGTCTTTGCGTTATCACTTTTCACTCGTTAGAAGACCGACTGGTGAAGCGCTTCCTTCGGGGCGCCGACTTGTCTCATCTAGAACAGCATCACTTTGACCCCAGGATAAAAGCCAAAGCGAAGGACAAGTCAATGGAGAGAAAAATAAGCGGAGATGATACTTATTGGTATCGTTTCCAAAAAAAGGTAATAACTCCAGAAAAGGACGACATGACAGATAACCCTCGAGGACGCTCAGCAAAACTTCGGGTAGCAATCAGATGTTAAATACCGTATTTTTCTGGACGATAAGTCGCTCCGGAGTATAAGTCTCACAAGGCCAAAAATGCATGATTAAGTCGAAAAAAAACATACATAAGTCGCACCAGAGTATAAGTCGCATTTTTTGCGGCTTTTCCGTATTTTCCAGACAATAAGTCACGTTGGAGTATAAGTCGCACAAGGCCAAAAATGCATAATTCGGTAAAAAAAAAAAACATACATAAGTCGCACCAGAGTATAAGTCGAATTTTTTTGCGGCTCATTTGTTTTTAACTACCGTATTTTCCAGACTATAAGTCGCTCCGGAGTATAAGTCGCACAAGGCCAAAAATGCATAATTCGGTAAAAAAAAATACATAAGTCGCACTGGAGTATAAGTCACATTTTTTGCAGGTCATTTATTTTTAACTACCGTATTTTCCGGACAATAAATCGCGTTGGAGTATAAGTCGCACAAGACCAAAAATGCAAAAATGAGTATAAGTCGCATTTTTTGCGGCTTTTCCGTATTTTCCGGACAATAAGTCACGTTGGAGTATAAGTCGCATTTGCGGCTTTTCCGTATTTTCCGGACAATAAGTCACGTTGGAGTATAAGTCGCACAAAGCCAAAAAATGCATAATTCGGTAAAAAAAAAACATACATAAGTCGCACCAGAGTATAAGTCGCATTTTTTGCGGCTTTTCCGTATTTTCCGGACAATAAGTCACGTTGGAGTATAAGTCGCACAAAGCCAAAAATGCATAATTCGGTAAAAAAAAAAACAAACATAAGTCGCACCAGAGTATAAGTCGCATTTTTTGCGGCTTTTCCGTATTTTCCGGACAATAAGTCACGTTGGAGTATAAGTCGCACAAGGCCAAAAATGCATAATTCGGTAAAAAAAAAAAAAAAACATACGTAAGTCGCACTGGAGTATAAGTCGCATTTTTTGCGGGTCATTTATTTTTAACTACCGTATTTTCCGGACAATAAGTCGCGTTGGAGTATAAGTCGCACAAGGCCAAAAATGCATAATTCGGTAAAAAAAAAAAACATACATAAGTCGCACTGGGGTGTAAGTCGCATTTTTTGCGGGTCATTTATTTTTAACTACCGTATTTTCTGGACTATAAGTCGCACAAGACCAAAAATGCATAATTCGGTAAAAAAAACATACATAAGTCACACTGGAGTATAAGTCGCATTTTTTTGCAGATAATTTATTTTTAACTACCGTATTTTCCGGACAATAAGTCGCGTTGGAGTATAAGTCGCACAAAGCCAAAAATGCATAATTCGGTAAAAAAAAAACATACATAAGTCGCACCAGAGTATAAGTCGCATTTTTTGCGGCTTTTCCGTATTTTCCAGACAATAAGTCACGTTGGAGTATAAGTCGCACAAGGCCAAAAATGCATAATTCGGTAAAAAAAAAAAACATACATAAGTCGCACCAGAGTATAAGTCGCATTTTTTGCAGGTCCGTATTTTCCGGAGTATAAGTCGCTCCGCAGTATAAGTCACACAAGGCCAAAAATGCATAATTCGGTAAAAAAAAAAAACATACATAAGTCACACCAGAGTATAAGTCGCATTTTTTGCGGCTTTTCCGTATTTTCCGGACAATAAGTCACGTTGGAGTATAAGTCTCACAAGGCCAAAAATGCATGATTAAGTCAAAAAAAAAACATACATAAGTCGCACCAGAGTATAAGTTGCATTTTTTGCGGCTTTTCCGTATTTTCCGGACAATAAGTCACGTTGGAGTATAAGTCGCACAAGGCCAAAAATGCATAATTCGGTAAAAACAAAAATACATAAGTCACATTTTTTTGCAGATAATTTATTTTTAATACCGTATTTTCCGGACAATAAGTCGCTCCGGAGTTTAAGTCTCACAGGGCCAAAAATGCATGATTAAGTAGAAAAAACATACATAAGTCGCACTGGAGTATAAGTCACATTTTTTGCGGGTCATTTATTTTTAACTACCGTATTTTCCGGACAATAAGTCACGTTGGAGTATAAGTCGCACAAGGCCAAAAATGCATAATTCGGTAAAAAAAAAAAAAAAACATACATAAGTCGCTCCGGAGTATAAGTCGCATTTTTTTATAAGTCGCACAAGGCCAAAAATGCATAATTTGGTAGAAAAAAAACATACATAAGTCGCACCGGAGTGTAAGTCGCATTTTTCGCGGGTCATTTATTTTTAATTACCATATTTTCCGGACTATAAGTCGCACAAAGCCAAAAATGCACAATTAGGTAGAAAAAACATACATAAGTCACGCTGGAGTATAAGTCGCATTTTTTAAATTAAAATTATTTTAAAAAAATATGTAAAGTGTGTTATAAATTAAATATATTATTATTATTATTATTATTATTATTATTATTATTATTATTATTATTATTATTATTATTATTATTATTATTATTATTATTATTATTATTATTATTATTATTATTATTATTATTATGCTAGGTTGTATGTTGAGTTTAAATGAAATACTTTGGAAAGAACAGGTAAACAGGGCCGTATTCAAACACTTTGCGGGCCGGATGTGGCCCCCGGGGCCGTAGTTTGCCCACCCCTGGATTATATCATTGGAAAAATGGAATATTTGGATACTGAATGACAGCTGGGATAGGCTCCAGCACCCCCCCCCCGCAACCCTTGTGAGGATAAGCGGTAGAAAATGAATAAATGAATTTGTTTACTAAATATGTTTTATGATCTCATACGTTTATGTGTGACAAATATAAATGAATGATGCTAACCAAGGTTTTTTTTCCAATTTGAGTATTTCTATTTGCATGAGCTGCTCCAAAGTAAGTTGTCAGGTCAATTCTATGAGCAGAACAGGTGAACAAATGCTTCAACAAATCGAAAAATATCATAAAAAAATAATAAAAAAAAAAAGGAAAGAAGACGAATATGCTGTAAACCAAAACACAAAACAATAAATCTTTTTTCCTGGAAAATGAATATTCATCTACACCTGACTGCAGATTTTTGTTAGCCAAGCGCTGTGACCATGAAAGCGTGAGGAGAAGATACTGCGGCTTCTTTTTGACAGCCTGAAGAATGTATGAATTATGAATTCTTTAGTGTTATTTTTCATTTTTTTTTTCAGCATTTATCTGTCTCGTTGTTGTCGAAAGGTCCAAAAGTCGATGTGGACCATCGTTGTGGAGTCATCGAGTCCCGAAAAACTTTATTATATTTTCCGGACTAAAAACTTTTCTTCATAATTTGGCTCATCCTGCAACTTATAATCATGTCTAACTTATAGATTCAAATATATTTTTTAATGTTATTTCATATTGACTCAACCAAGGAGTGAATATTATCATTTTTCTGTTGTTCGGTGATGTGGCATGAGATCGGGAGCTCGGTGAACTTGCTTACCAGTAACCTTGTTGTTGACTTGATATCACTTTGTTTGTCCAAAGTGCGGCTTTGTGGCCATTTGTGGTCTGCGGCATATTCTAAGAATATTTAACACAAGAAAAAAACAAAAGCATACTATCGTGAAAAATAAACAAAAATAACAATTTTATAAAGTAATTTTATAGTTTTATAATAATAATAAAGTTATAATTTGGTTGCAGAAAAAATTGCAGAAAGTTGCAGAAAAAGTTCTAATGAGAATAAAGTCACAATTACAAGAAAAGTTTCATAAAAAACCCTTTTAAAGTGAATAGGTGCAGATTCTGGAAGATCTAGAAAGCTCTCTGTGCTGTTATTGTGTGTAGCTGCTCTATAGGAGTCCACAACTCGGTACAAAGACCTTTTTAAAGCGAATAGGTGCAGATTCTGGAAGATCTATAAAGCTTTCTGTGCTGTTATTGTGTGTAGCTGCTCTATAGGAGTCAACAGTTCGGTACAAAGACCCCTTTGAAGTGAATAGGTGCAGATTCTGGAAGATCTATAAAGCTTTCTGTGTTGTTATTGTGTGTAGCTGCTCTATAGGAGTCCACAACTCGGTACAAAGACCCCTTTAAAGTGAATAGGTGCAGATTCTGGAAGATCTATAAAGCTTTCTGTGTTGTTATTGTGTGTAGCTGCTCTATAGGAGTCCACAACTCGGTACAAAGACCCCTTTAAAGTTAATAGTTGGAGTCGCTAATTAACCTAGCATGTTTTTGGAATGTGGGAGGAAACCGGAGTACCCGGAGAAAACATGCAAACTCCACACAGAGATGGCCGAGGGTGGAATTGAACCCTGGTCTCCTAGCTGTGAGGTCTGCGCGCTAACCACACGACTGCCATGCAGCCTATTCCAAAAACATGCTAGGTTAATTAGCGACTTAACACAGGACGGGAATGTCCCACATGATAACTTGAAAAAAGTTATCCTCCGATTCCGTGTGGAAGTGGTACGTTTTGTTTTTTTTTAAGAAGAAATGCTAGGTTAATTAGCGACTTAATACAGGAAGGGAATGTCCCACATGATAACTTGAAAAAAGTTATCCTCTGATTTTGTGTGGAAGTGGTACATTTTGGTTTGTTTTTTTTTTAAAGAAGAAATGCTAGGTTAATTAGCGACTTAACACCGGAAGGGAATGTCCCACATGCTACGTTAATTAGCCACTTAATGTCCCACATGATAACTCGAAAAAAGTTATCCTCCGATTCTGTGTGGAAGTGGTACGTTGAACCCTGGTCTCCTAGCTGTGAGGTCTGCGCGCTAACCACTCGACCGCCGTGCAACCGCCCCCAATTGGCAAAGTTGCATACTTTTATTTTATTTTTTCTGTAAAAACAACGAGCAAATAGGTTGAAAAAAATGTCTGAATATGATTTAAACGATGTAAAGTGGTTCTGTTGATTGGTCCAATAACAAAAATACGTATGTTTGATTTCAATACAATACTGCATATATACAAGAACTACTAAAAATAAGGATAAAATGAGGCTAGAAAAGTACCTTGAAATCAGGGTCCTGGTGAAATAACAACCCCCCCCCCCTGAAACCAGGTTGTAATCAACACCAATGAGGCGATAGATTGGATGTGGTGTCCACGCCCGGCGTAGATGTACCGTATATCGAAGAAAACCCTTCCATCGCCCCCGCCTGTCCCCGCACTCGCCGCCATTAGCGTCCGCCGGCGGGGTGTGTTTGAGTACAAACCTGCAATAGTCACAGCAGTGGTCCATTTAGCTCCCGCGCGACGTGAAACGGCGAGGTCATACGCCGCAGTTCCACCCCGCAGTTAAAATTATGGAGTGAAGAGCCGTGGAAAATGACACTCGAATGCACCACACCGCGACGGCATGAACACATCAACTTGTTGATGACCGATCCATTCAGATGATTTGATTGGAACAAACGCCAACCGTTATCTTTAAGGTGTGTCCAAAGTGCAGCACGGGGGCCATTTGCGGCCTGTGGAACATCCTAAAAATATTATTTTCATAAAAATATTATAATATCACAAACGCTTGATTGCAGTTGTTGCTACTAAGAACAATAACTCCTATGCAGCATTTAGCATGATTTAGTGCATCACGTGATTGCACGAGACTCATTGCAAGTTATCACAAACGCTTGATTGCAGTTGTTGCTACTAAGAACAATAACTCCTATGCAGCATTTAGCATGATTTATTGCATCACGTGATTGCACGAGACTCATTGCAAGTTATAACAAACGCTTGATTGCAGTTGTTGCTACTAAGAACAATAACTCCTACGCAGCATTTAGCATGATTTATTGCATCGTGTGATTGCATGAGACTCATTGCAAGTTATCACAAACGCTTGATTGCAGTTGTTGCTGCTAAGGACGGCCCAACCTTGAAAAAAAAAATAACAACTTCTATGCAGCATTTAGCATGATTTATTGCATCGTGTGTTTGCATGAGACTCATTGCAAGTTATCACAAACGCTTGATTGCAGTTGTTGCTGCTAAGGGCGGCCCAACCTTGAAAAAATTAAAAAAAAAAACTTCTATGCAGCATTTAGCATGATTTATTGCATCGTGTGTTTGCATGAGACTCATTGCAAGTTATCACAAACGCTTCATTGCAGTTGTTGCTGCTAAGGGCGGCCCAACCTTAAAAAATAACTCCTATACAGAATTTAGCATGATTTATTGCATCGTGTGATTGCACGAGACTCATTGCAAGTTATCACAAACGCTTGATTGCAGTTGTTGCTACTAAGAACAATAACTCCTATGCAGCATTTAGCATGATTTATTGCATTGCGTGATTGCACGAGACTCATTGCAAGTTGTCACAAACGCTTGATTGCAGTTGTTGCTACTAAGAACAATAACTCCTACGCAGCATTTAGCATGATTTATTGCATCGTGTGATTGCATGAGACTCATTGCAAGTTATCACAAACGCTTGATTGCAGTTGTTGCTGCTAAGAACGGCCCAACCTTGAAAAAAATTAAAAAAAAAAAACTTTTATGCAGCATTTAGCATGATTTATTGCATCGTGTGTTTGCATGAGACTCATTGCAAGTTATCACAAACGCTTGATTGCAGTTGTTGCTGCTAA
Organism: Doryrhamphus excisus; assembly: GCF_030265055.1. Taxonomy (NCBI): domain Eukaryota; kingdom Metazoa; phylum Chordata; class Actinopteri; order Syngnathiformes; family Syngnathidae; genus Doryrhamphus; species Doryrhamphus excisus. The sequence continues at coordinate 1,457,195 of NC_080472.1, read as the reverse complement.
GGGGGGCCCAACTTTGAAAAATAACTCCTATGCAGCATTTAGCATGATCGTGTGATTGCATGACTGGAACTCCCTCACCATTCGCACCAGGAACTTGCATTTCCTGTTCCCCCTTCAAAAGTGTGGTACTTTTACCCGCCACGGTGCATTCATGAGCCCGAGTTCCTTGTGTGCGTGGTCTCCATCCGGCAAATTGACGCAGAACGAAAGCATAAAGAAGCAGAGAGAGAGAGAGACGTCCTCCGGGACGCGCTTGGCTATATGTTTTCTTTTATGTGTTTGCACATGTTTCACCTGAAATGAAGCCTCCATCGTTTCAGGTGACTCAGAGGAAGGAGGCTGTGAGTAACATCTCAATCAAATTATTAAGCGGAGAGAGAGAGAGAGAGAGAGAGAAAGAGAGAAAGAAAGAGAGAGAGAAATGCAATAACCCGCCACACTGCAGGGCCATTTATGCCGCGGAAATGCGGGGAAAGGCAATGTTTTCCTGTATCATATCCCCAATGGACTTCAGTGTTTTGAGTGGAATTAGCTCATTCAAGGTGTCCAAAGTGCGGCCCAGGGACCATTTGTGGCCCGCGGCTGTTTTTTCTTTATTGGCCCCTGGCACATTCAAACTTAGGATTTAACAAGAACACACAAAATAATAAATCGGTAGTAAATCGATAAGAATAAAGTGAAAATATGAAGACAAAAAGTTGTAATTTTTACGAGAATAATGTAATATCGTGAGAAACAAACAAAACAAAGTAAAGTTATAATTTTAAGGAATATTAGGGTAAAATAGTTGGAATTTTTTTTAAAAACTCCAGAAAAAGGAAAACAAAATAGCTGTATTTTTATGAGAATAAAGTCAAAATATTTTTACGAGAATAATGTTGTAATATCATGAGAAACAAACGAAACAAAGTTAAGTTATAATTTTAAGGAATATTAGGGTAAAATTGTTGGAAAAATTTTTAAAAACTCCAGAAAAGGGAAAACAAAACAGCTGTAATTTTATGAGAATAAAGTCAAAATATTTTTACGAGAATAATGTTGTAATATCATGAGAAACAAACGAAACAAAGTTAAGTTATAATTTTAAGGAATATTAGGGTAAAATAGTTGGAAAAATTTTAAAAAACTGCAGAAAAGGAAAAAACAAAATAGCTGTAATTTTATGAGAATAAAGTCAAAAAAATTTTTTACGAGAATAATGTTGTAATATCATGAGAAAAATATTTTTTTGGAGAATAAACTTATAATATTATGAGGAAAAATTCTGATTTTAGAAGCATTGAGTTGAAATATTGAATAATATATTGTCATAATATCATGAGAAAGGAAACAACCAAAGTAAAGTTATAATTTTAGGCAATATTAGGTTGAAATAGTTGGAAAAAAAAATTAAAAACAGCTGTAATTTTATGAGAATAAAGTCAAAATATTAAGAGAAACATTCATATACTAGTAAGAAAATAATAGCAATTTTTGGAGAATAAACTTGTAATATTATGAGGAAAAATTCTGATTTTAGAATTGGAATATTAAAGAAAATATAGTTGTAATATTATGAGAAAAACTAAACAATTACAGTCACTGAAAATATAATTTAAGTAAAGTCAAAATATTGCCATATTGCCAATATTTGCTATTCCAAAACAGGAAGTATGTTGTGTTTTTTTTTCATATTTTTTGAAAAAAAAAAATATAATGTCATTGGACAAAAAGACGACCAGAAAGAAAGTAAAAAAAAAAAAAAAAAAAAACACGCATCCATCCCCACCCTAGACAGACATGCTTTGCTAGGACTGGCGTACGCCATTGGATGTGAAGAGATCCTCTTGAGGAGGCGGAGGGATGGAGGGATGGAGGGATGGAAGGACGGAGGGAGGGATGCAGGGATGGATGGAGGGAGGCGGAGGCACATTGAAGCAGATGCAGAGAAATGTGAGAGGGTGTCAGTGAGACTGGCGATGACGCGCTCGTGGCTGCGGAGAGCTGGCGAGGCCGCGGCCCCGGCTCTGACTCACCTCATCCCCACGGGGCCTCCTGCTTGACGTCACTCGGAGCTGCGCTGTGGCATTTCTCTGCTTCAACTTCTTTGTGAGCGGCGGCCATACTTCAGCCTTTTTTCTCTTTTTCTCCGATACGGATTTCCATTGTTAAAACGTCCTTGTGTCTTCCATGCAAATGTCGGAATTCCAAAGAAAAAACATCATCTTTGTGTTATACGTTATACCACATTATGATGCATGATATTTTTTATTATTATATTATTTTAAATACATCTCAGCTTTGTTATGTCGGTGGAAAAGACTTTTTTTGTAAACATTAAAAAAAAAAATTAAATTAAGAAATTAGAAATAATTGAAAAAAAAACGCAAATTACTAAGAGGGGGAAAAAGTCTCATTTTAAAATGGAAAAAATAGCAGTTTTACGAGAATAATCTAAAAAAAAATTAGAATAATTATATGATTTATATATAATATTATATAATATATTATATCCCATAATATTTTGACTTTACTTTAATTATATTTTCAGTGACTGTAAGGTTTTGGTGACTTGTGTACACCGTGCGCCTCTGTCAGCCAGTTTACCGCTGCGCCGGGTGCGCTTTGCCTGCACCAAGAATATTAATAATTAATTAATTAATTATATTACAATTATACTATATTATAATAATATTATAAAAATATAATAATTATATATATATATATATATATGTCCCCCATTTTTTGTTTTTTTGCAAATGTTCCAACTATTCTTATATTATTCCTTTAATGTTAAAAAAATTAAATTAAGAAAAAAAACTTCCCCCAAAATTAGAACTAATTGAAAAATAAAAAAAACTCAAATTATTAAGAAGGGGGAAAAAAGGCTAATTTTAAAATGAAAAATAGCAGTTTTGCAAGAATAATCTATAAATAATAATAATAATAATAAATAATATAATAATTATATGATTTATATATAATATATATATTATATAATATTTATTAATAAATTAATTATATTACAATTATACTATATTATAATAATATTACAAAAATTATAAAAATATAATATATTTTTTATATTATATAATGTATTTTATGAGGATTTACAAGATAAAAGTTGGAAAAGTTAAAAAAAAAACATAAATAATTGGGACAAAAAAAGCAAAGAAATTAATTAAAATTAATTAGAAATTAATACTAATAATGTGTATTTTTTCACCTATTTGAACAAAACGGAGATGCAGTTTTTCCATGAAATATATCTAATATATGTAACATCTTAGCATATCTAGTGGTAAAAAGTCGCAACCTTTGATTCGGACACCCCTGATGTAGAGCCCCCCCCGCCCCCATAGAGTAGCGATGGCACAGTGGCACCCCTAGTGGCGAACTTAACGAAGAATCACTCTTTTATTTTTATTTTTTTCACGAAGCTCCTTTCCACTGTTTTTGACGCCTTGATGTGTGTTCAAGTCTCATCCATGCCAGGTGGCAGCGTCAGGCACAGCGGGGTTGGGGGGGGGCGGTCATGAGGGTGATGATGATGGTGGTGGTGGGGGGGGGGGGGTTTGCAGCTCGCCCGGAGAAAGAGGTCTGCAGCACATATAACATTGAAGTGGACATGTGACGTCAGTAGCATGAATAATTAAAACATTTTATTCATAGCCTGGAGGAAAAGAATCAATTGACAAATCACGGATTCACTCGCAGTTTACTTCTCAAGATCAAACAATTAACATGCACAACATGTCCACGTTGGGTGTGTGTACGTGTGTGTACGTGTGTGTACGTGTGTGTGTTACCATTGAATCATTTCTCTATTTATAGATCCTGAGTTATTTAGGATGCATTCAATGAAATAATGCAAAATCCCCAAGGTGCTGCATTCAAGTCCCTTAAAAAAAACAGCAGAAATGGCATAAAAAAGCTGTAATTTAATCAGAATAAAGTCAAAAGTTTGGAGAATAAATTATGAGTAATATTATGAGGAAATATTATGATTTTAGAGTTGAAAATTATTTATTTTTATTTAATTTATTTATTTTTATTTAATTTATTTATTTTATTAATTTTTTTTATTTAATATTTAAAATTAAATAATTTTTTATATAATTTTGCAATTTTTGGAGAATAAAATTGTAATATTATGAGGAAATATTATAATTTTAGAGTTGAAAATTAAATATTTTTTTGGTGTAAATTGGATAATAATAGTATCTCATAGTAATTAGTAGTAAAAAAAATTGAAAATTCACTCTGAGTTACCTTTGAAACTCAAACAAATTAGAAAATAAAAAAACAGAATAATTAAAACAAAAATAAAAAAACAAATAACAAAATTTTTTAAAAAAAAGCAGAAATGGCATAAAAAACAGCTGTAATTTTATAAGAATAAAGTCAAAATATTAAAAAAAATATGAATATACTAGTAAAAAAAATAATTGCAATTTTTGGAGAATAAACTCGTAATATTATGAGGAAATATTATAATTTTACAGTTGAAAATTATTTTTTTTGGTGTAAGTTGTATAATAATAGTATCTCATAATAATATGAGATTAAAAAAAATGAAAATTCACTCTCAGTTACTTCTGAAGCTCAAACAATTAACATGCACAACATGTCCACGTTGGGTGTGTGTGTACGTGTGTGTATGTGTGTGTACGTGTGTGTGTGTGTGTGTACGTGTGTGTTACCATTGAATCATTTCTCTATTTATAGATCCTGAGTTATTTAGGATGCATTCAATGAAATAATGCAAAATCACCAAGGTGCTGCATTCAAGTCCCTAAAAAATGCCATAAAAACAGTTGTAATTTTATAAGAATAAAGTCAAAATGTTAAAAGAAATATTAATATACTAGTAAGAAAAATAATTGCAATTTTTGGAGAATAAACTATGAGTAATATTATGAGAAAATATTATAATTTTAGAGTTGAAAATTATTTTTTTTTTTTTGTAATTTTTGGAGAATAAAATCGTAATATTATGAGGAAATATCATGATTTTAGAGTTGAAAATTAGTTTTTTTTTGGCGTAAGTTGTATCATAATAGTATCTCATAATAATTAGTAGTAAAAAAAATTGAAAATTCACTCTGAGTTACTTCTGAAGCTCAAAAAAATTGGAAAATTCAAAAAGAAAACAACAGAAATGGCATAAAAAAGCTGTAATTTTATAAGAATAAAGTCAAAATATTAAAAGAAATATTAATATACTAGTAAGAAAAATAATTGCAATTTTTGGAGAATAAACTCGTAATATTATGAGGAAATATTATAATTTTAAAGTAAAAAATTAAATATTTTTTGGGGCGTAAGTTGTATAATAATAGTATCTCATAGTAATTAGTAGTAAAAAAAAATTTAAATGACTTCTTTTTTGGAAAAAAAAACCCTGTAATTTTATAAGAATAAAGTCAAAATATTAAAAGGAATATTAATATACTAGTAAGAAAAATAATTGCAATTTTTGGAGAATAAACTTTTTTAAAGTTGAAAATTAAATAATATTTTTTTGGTGTAAGTTGTATAATAATAGTATCTCATAGTAATTAGTCGTAAAAAGATTTAAAATTACTTCTTTTTTGGAAAATTAAAGAAAACAGCAGAAATGGCATAACAAAACAGCTGTAATTTTATAAGAATAAAATCAAAATATTAAAAGAAATATTAATATACTAGTAAGAAAAATAATTGCAATTTTTGGAGAATAAACTCATAATATTATGAGGAAATATTATGATTTTAGAGTTAAACATTACATATTTTTTTGGCGTAAGTTATATAATAATAGTATCTCATAGTAATTACTCGTAAAAAAATTTGAAAATTAATTATTTTTTGGAAAAAAAAAACAGCAGCAATGCCATAAAAAAGCTGTAATTTTATAAGGATAAAGTCAAAATATTAAAAGAAATATTAATATACTAGTAAGAAAAATAATTGCAATTTTTGGAGAATAAGCTCGTAATATTATGAGGAAATATTATGATTTTAGAGTTAAAAATTAAATATTTTTTGGCGTAAGTTATATAACAATAGTATCTCATAGTAATTACTGGTAAAAAAAATTTGAAAATTAATTATTTTTTGGAAAATAAAAAAAAACAGCAGCAATGCCATAAAAAAGCTGTAATTTTATTAGAATAAAGTCAAAATATTAAAAGAAATATTAATATACTAGTAAGAAAAATAATTGCAATTTTTGCAGAAAATTTAAAAAGCCCAGCAGAAATGGCATAACAAAATAGCTGTAATTTTATAAGAATAAAGTCAAAATATTAAAAGAGATATTAATATATGAGTAAAAAAAATAATTGCAATTTTTGGAGAATAAACTCGTAATATTATGAGGAAATATTATAATTTTAAAGTTAAAAATTAATTTTTTTTTTGGGCGTAAGTTGTGTAATAATAGTATCTCATAGTAATTACTCGTAAAAAATTTTTGAAAATTACTTATTTTTTGGAAAATAAAAAAAAATATTAAAAATATTAAAAATATTAAAAGAAATATTAATAACAATTTTTGGAAATATTAATTGCAATTTTTGGAGAATAAACATAGTTTAATATTTTTTTTTGTTGTTGAGCAAAATCTAAAAAAAAAAAAACACTCCCCCAACCCTCACTAGCCGATGTGTAGCATTTGAATTCATTAGCTTGCCAAGCATGCTTTCTCTCCTCGTTCCCTACAGGACAGCCCTTGACCTACGCTGTCTACCACCCCGTCTACCATCCCCGACCTTTGCTCTTTGGAGCCCCCCCCCCCGAGACGCTTTCTTACAAGCATGTTATTATTATGGTCTGGATCTGGTAGCAAGCTGGGCGTCAGTGTGACTGCTGTCTCTCCCCCAAACATAAACACACGGCGGTCCAAAGTGTGTCTTCATAACGTAACGTAAATTACTTTTTTTTCACTTTTTTCTTGTAATGTTACAGTTTTTTTCTTGTAAAAAAAAAATATTTTTTCTGTAAATTTTTTCTGTAAATTAATTTACAGCCGGTAAATTAATTTACCAACTGTAAATTAATTTTTCATACCTCACCTGATACATGGATTCCTTATTTATAAATAAAACTTTTTTTTTTAAATTATTTAGGCCACATTCAGAATTAAAAAAAAATCTAATATTCTGAGAATAAAGTTCTAAATTAACAAGAAAAAAACTGTAATATTACAAGAATAAAGCTGTGAATTTACAACAAAACAATAGTAATATTACGAGAATTAAGGTATAATTTTGCCAAGAAAAAGTTGGAAATTTATGAGAAAAAAACTTGTAATAATACAAGAATAAAGTTTGAAATTTACAAGAAAAAAAACTGTAACATTACAAGAAAAAAGACGTGAATTTACAACAAAAAAAATCATAATATTGCAAGAAATAATTTATAAATTTACAAAAGAAAAGTTGTAAATTAATGCAAAAAAAATTTGTAATATACAAAAAACAAAGTTAGACATTTACAAGAAAAAAACTGTAACATGACAAGAAAAAAGCAGTGAATTTACAACAAAAAACTCGTAATATTGCAAGAAATAATTTTTAAGTTTACAAAAGAAAAGTTGTAAATTAATGCGAAAAAAATTTGTACAAATTTGCAAAAAAAAAGTAAAAAAATAAAAAGCTTTTTTTTCTTTCCCTTTTTTTTTAGTTGGGAACTGATATTTCCCTGAAACTTAACTATGTTCTACTGCTGATTACTAAAGAACGAAAAAAAGGTAGAAACTAACTATTCGATTCTGATGATAATAAAATGCTTATATAATAATAATAAAAATAATAAAAACTAAATCAAATATAATAAAAATAAAATATATATAAAATTTTAGATAATAATATATATAAATATATAAAATAATATATATATATATATATATATTTTTTATAAAAAATTAAAATTACAGTACAATAATAATAAAATAACGTATAGTTGGAATTGAACTCGGGTCTCCGAGCTGTGAGGTCAGCGCGCTAACCACTTGACCACCAAGCAGCCTGTTCATAGTGTTATATTTTTGGAAGTAATTTTTGTTATAATGTAAAAAATATATATATATATATATATATATATATATATATAATAAATGTATGACAGTCATAATAACAATATAATAATCTGTAATAATAATACTATGTAATAATAACAAAATATAGCACAAAATACATATATATTTTTTTCAAAATGTACTTAAAATGTGTAATATAATACAAAAATAATATTAATAATATAACAATAATAATTATTTTTTGAGGAAAAACGCAACCGCATGTGCAAAAAGCCCAAATGCTGCAATTCATTAGCGCGCGAGACAATGTATGTGACATACGCACACGCACACGCGTGCACTAGCGTGTCCGTACGTTGTGTTTGTATTTTGATTCCGACATGAAAAGGCACTTCCACACCCGTATATTTACTTTCTAAAAATAACACCATGACGTCAAACAACCGTTTTTTTTTTGGGTTTTTTTATTTGCCCCTCCTTCCTTCAAACACGCTCGATAACTGAAGTGTGAAAAAAATAAAAAGCATCCATGCAAAGTGCTCTTTTAAAAAAAAATTATATTATAAATAATAATAATAATAATAATAATAATAACAAATATTCCATACATTTACCTAAATGATGTTCTTCCTCTCTTTTAGCACATGACAAAAAAATGTGGGAAAAAAAGCATCCGTGCAAAGTGCTCTTTTGAAAAAAAATTCTATTAATAATAATAATAATAATAATAATAATAATAATAATAATAATAATAATAAATATTCTATACATTTACCTAAATGATGTTCTTCCTCTCTTTTAGCACATGAAAAAAATGTGAAAAAACAGCATCCATGCAAAGTGCTCTTTTAAAAAAAATATATATTATAAATAATAATAATAATAATAATAATAATAGTAATAATAATAATAATAATAATAATAATAATAATAATAATAATAATAATAATAATAATAATAATAATAATAATAATAATAAATATTCAATACATTTACCTAAATGATGTTCTTCCTCTCTTTTAGCACATGAAAAAAAATGTGGAAAAAAAAGCATCCATGCAAAGTGCTCTTTTTTAAAAAAATTCTATTATAAATAATAATAATAGTAATAATAATAATAATAATAAATATTCTATACATTTACCTAAATGATGTTCTTCCTCTCTTTTAGCACATGAAAAAATGTGGAAAAAAAGCATCCATGCAAAGTGCTCTTTTTAAAAAAGATTCTATTATAAATAATAATAATAATAATAATAATAATAATAATAATAATAATAATAATAATAATAATAATAATAATAATAATAATAATAATAAATATTCTATACATGTACCTAAATTATGTTCTTCCTCTCTTTTAGCACATGAAAAAAAAATATTGTTTATTTTTTCTTCATTAAATTATGAGTTTATTCTTGTAAAATTACAATATTTCTGCTGCTGTTGTTTGTTTGTTGTATGATTATTTCAACTTTCTGTCTGTATTTCTTGAAATTATGACTTCATTATTATAACTTTTACAAGCTCCCTTTGCTCATAATTTTATGACTAAATTTTTTTTCTTTCTTATTCCAACTCGAATCCAACGTCCATGTTTTGACTTTTTTTTTTTGCAAAATTTCTGCAGTTTTTTTTTTTTACATTTTCTGCAGTTTTTTTTTTTTTTAAAGTAAGGAAGTATTTTGACTTTCTAAATTGTTTTCTTGTGATTATGAATTTATTATCCAATAATATTAGGACTTAATTTCTATAATATTATAACTTTTTTTTTCCAACTTTATTTTGATGCTTCGCCTCTGTTGACCGCTTGTATTCAACTCCGATGGGAAGTTGAACGGGTCACTCGCTGATTGCAAGGTTTATGTCGCGAGACAAGATATCTTGTGATACCCCTACTTATGAAAAATAAAATAAATAAATAAAAAAATTAAAAAAAATGAAAAAAATAAACAAATAATAAATCAAAAATAAAATAATAAAATAATAAAATAATAAAATAATAAAATAATAAAATGATAAAATAATAAAATAATAAAATAATAAAATAATAAAATAATAAAATAATAAAATAATAAAATAATAAAATAATAAAATAATAATAAATACAAAATAATAAAAAAAATAATCAAATAAAAATTTTAAATAAATTTGTATTGGAGTGAAATGAGTTATCTGATCCTGCAGCAAAACCGTGACTTTGACATGTAGCTTGATTCCTCTTTACAGATACATACCAAACCTTAAGTGTTTCAAGTCTGTTGCTTGGCAACTTGAAGTTTCAGCTCCCGCCGCAGAATTTCTATGGAAATAAGGTGAAATAAAAGAGCGGCTAAGTCACACCAGGATTTGAACATGGCGGTTTATGAGACGCTCCTTTGTTGTTTTGGCTAAATTTGGGATTTTCAGTTGGCGTTCCAAGTGACTGGAATTTTGACCTTGACTTCTTGATGCTCATGGCTGAGGTGAGACGTCATGTTCCGTTTTTCCGATTTGTTTTGATAGCATAACGGACAAAATTAGCACTGTTCAATATCAATTTATGCATATGCATTCGTCATTATGAGCACTTAAACTAAACTCGGTTTTCTTAAAAATGGCGACTTTATTCTTTGTTTTGTTTTTCGTCATTTTAGGATTTTTAGTCTTTAGTATTTCAATTTTATGTAATTTTTCTCTGAATATTTTTTTGTAAAATTATGTTTTCAATTTTTTCCACTATTTTTCCTAATAGTTATGATAATAATAATTAAGAATAGTAATAATAATTATTATTATTTTTCCTAATAGTTATGATAATAATAATTAAGAATAGTAATAATAATAATGTATTTATAATCAATAAAATATTAATATAATTTATGATATCACTATGATATCACTTTGGTAACAATAATAATAATAATAATAATCATCATCATCATCATTATTATTATATTTATATATGATATATTAATATTATATATAATAATTCTATAATAATAACAGTTAGAGTAATAATTGTTATTATTATTATTATTAATGATAATAATAATTATTAATAATAATAATAATGTGTTTATAATTATATATTATAGTTTTGTTAAAGGTTAAATAACTGTTAATAGTTATCCTCCCTATCCGCGTGGAAGTGGTAAGTTTTTTGGCTATTTAAGTTGAAAGGAAATAACTTGAAGGCTGCCGTTTAGGTGGCTAGCTCTCTAGTTTGCGAGTTAGCATGTGTCTCAAGACCCCGCAGTTGCGCAATATGTTGTAAATAATGTTCATGTTAAAGGTTAAATAACTGTTAATAGTTATCCTCCCTATCCATGTGGAAGTGGTAAGTTTTTGGCTTTTTTAAGTTGAAAGGAAATAACTTGAAGGCTACTGTTTAGGTCGCTAGCTCTCTAGTTTGCGAGTTAGCATGTGTCTCAAGACCCTGCAGTTGCGCAATATGTTGTAATTAAAAGACGACTACTTGCAGTACATGTCGTAGTTGTACCCCAAAAAGGTTAAAAAGTCTTTGAGGATTTACTGCAAGTGGTCTGCTAAATTCTTCCTCCCAGCTGGTGTGAGATATTTATGTTCAACTCATTCACAAAACGCTTCTCACCGCTCAAATATGTAAACCGACGTCCGCTAGCCCGACTCCACGCTCGCTCCCACAGCGCTTTGTGACAACTTTCAATATTTACATTTTTCTTTGTCGTCAGAAACGCAGCAGACTTGACACAAAGCACAGATCCCACTTTGTTCTGGAAAAGGGAAGCCATTGAGGCAAGCAGTTGATGTTTGCTAAATACGAGCATGACCGGTCTTCAACCATCATCATCATCATGTGCTATACACATCACTGTGATATCACTTTCATCATCATAATAATAACAATAATAATAATAATATTAATAATTGTATTATATTTATATATGATATATTAATATTACATAATAATAATAATAATTATTATTATAATTAATAATAGTAATTATTATTATTATTATTATTCCTAATAGTTATGATAATAATAATTAAGAATAGTAATAATAATAATGTATTTATAATTAATTAAATTAAAATGATAATTTATGATATCACTTTGGTAATAATAATAATAATCATCATCATCATTATTATTATATTTATACATGATATACTAATATTATATATAATATTATATAACAATAACAGTTATAGTAATAATAATTGTAATAATAATAATAATTATTATTAATAGTTATGATAATAATAATTAAGAATAGTAATAGCAATAATAATAATAATAATAATAATAATAATAATAATAATAATAATAATAATAATAATGTGTTTATAATTATATCATATAGTTATATACATATCAATATGATATCACTATGATATCACTGAGGATAGTAATAATAATAATAATTATTATTATACCTTATTATCATTATTATTACATTACTATAATAATAACAATAATAATTATAATAATACTTATTATTATTAATAGTTATAATAATAATTAAGAATAGTAAAAATAATAATTATAATATAATATTATATATTATAATTGTATATGATAGTTATATACATATCACTATGAGATTACTTTGATAATAATAATAATAATTATTATTATTAATAGTTATGATAATAATAATTAAGAATAGTAATAATAATAATAATATTATGTTATCTATTACAGTTATATACATATCAATATGATATCACTATGATAATAATAATTTGATATTTGAAATTTGATAATAATAATAATTATTATTCTTATTATTATTACTATTATTATTATAAAATTATGAAAAAATCAAAATATAAATATATATATATACATATATATATAATAAAAAAATAAATAAAAAAATATATAATTATAAAAATATAATATAATAAAAATAATATAATAATAATAATTGTTATGATTATTATTACAGTTTTATATACAGTTTTGTAACCTGTACAAGAGGAATAAAGATATAGTTGATATTTATATTCATATCTATAATAGTTTGGGTATAAGGAAGTGTAGGTGTTGAATGAAAGAAGCTGGTTGTGGTGGCAAAGGAGCAAGAGAGGACGTAACGAGTCTTAACGTTGGGGACTCTGGAGGCTCACAAGGGCTCATTAACTCCCTAAACGCTTCAGGCTTTCCAATGTTCTCACCTTCTACTCGCCGCTGACCTATGACTCACCAGCTTCCCCATCCTGAGAGTCAAAGCTTCATTGGATGACTTCCATCAGCACGTATCATGTGGGAAGGTCGGAGGGCACCTCTCACTCCCAAACAGTCCCATCCTGGCTTGTTGATCATCGGGTCGGCTTCTCATCAATGACGTCTACGTGATTGGGAACATGTCTGCCCGGACTAAATACTTCACATATCTCCAGGATGATGTACCAATCCTACCTTTTGCTGAGACTCACCAGCCAGGCATGCGGTCTTGGCCGACATCCGCGTGACAGAATGTGTGGACAAATCGCAAACGGAACGCGGGATTCCATCGGTAACTGCATTTTGGAAAAAAATTACTTTTACAACCTTTTGTTCATCATTTTTATGACTTAAAAAAATTATTTTATATTCCAACAGCATATGCCACTAAAATTATATATTTTTTCTTCATTCAATTATGAATTATTATTATTATTATTATTATTATTATTATTATTATTATTATTATTATTATTATTATTATTATTATTATTATTATTATTATTATTATTATTATTATATTAGTTTTTTCAAGTTAGGAAGTTATTATTATTATTATTATTATTATTTTATATTATTTTCATTTCATATTATGATATTATTTTTTATATTATGAATTTATTCTAATAATATTAGGACTTAATTTCATTTGTATTATAATTTTTCCTCAACTTTATGTTCCAAAAATGACACCATTATTTTTTGTCAAATTTTTAGTGCTACATTTGTTCATAATTTTTATGACTTAAAAAATTCTTTCATATTCCAACTACAGTATATGCTACTAAAATTATATATTTTTCTTCATTCAATTATGAATTTATTTATTTATAGTATTATTATTATCTTATTATTGTATTATTATTATTAGTTTTTTTTCAAGTTAGGAAGTTATTATTATTATTATTATTTTTTATATTATTTTCATTTAATATTATGATATTATTTTTAATATTATGAATTTATTCTAATAATATTTGTATTATAATTTTTCCTCAACTTTATGTTCCAAAAATGGCCCCATTATTTTTTGTCAAATTTTTAGTGTTACGTTTGTGAATGTGGTATTCCATTGTTAACTGCATTTTGGAAAAATGTAACTTTTAAAACCTTTTGTTCATCATTTTTATGACTTTAAAAAATTCTTTCATATTCCAACTACAGTATATGCTACTAAAATTATATATTTTTTCTTCATTCAATTATGAATTTATTCTTATTAGTATTATTATTATCTTATTATTATATTATTCTTATTAGTTTTTTCAAGTTAGGAAGTTATTATTATTATTATTATTATTATTTTTAATGTTATTTTCATTTAATATTATGATATTATTTTTAATATTGTGAATTTATTCTAATAATATTAGGACTTAATTTCCTTTGTATTATAATTTTTCCTCAACTTTATGTTCCAAAAATGGCACCATTATATTATTCTTATTAGTTTTTCTCAAGTTAGGAAGCTATTATTATTATTATTATTTGTTTTTTCAAATATTATTTTCATTTAATATTATGATATTATTTTAATATGATGAATTTATTCTAATAATATTACGACTTAATTGCATCAAAGTGAAAGTTATATTAGTCGGGAACTGATATTTACCCGAAACTTACCTATGTTTTACTGATGATTACTAAAGAACCGAAAAAGGTAGAAACTATTTTTTTTTCTGATTTTCATTTTTTACTCTAATCTGGCCACCAGTCCAGGGTATACCCCGCCTCTTGCCCAAAGACAGCTGTTAGTCGGGAACTGATATTTACCTTAAACTTACCTATGTTCTACTGCTGATTACTAAAGAACCGAAAAAGGTCGAAACAAACTTTTTTTTCCTGATGAAAGACGGGACTCTAATCTTAGCGTCCAGCATGCTAATGTTAGTATTGCTAGTATTGCATCGTAGCATTTTTAGCCATTTTCATAGGTAGACAAATATAAAGACTTAGTACTATCATGTTAGAAAAATAATAATAATAATAATAACCAACGCTGTTTTATTTCAAGCAAATAAATCACTCCAGTCGAATCCAGCAAGGAATGCTAACGGTATTGATTTACGGTAACAGAGCAGCGACTCGCTGATGAAACAAAAGGGGAAGCACATCTTAGCGGGTCACGCTAGTTTTTGTCTTCTTTCTGGCGGTTTTCATCTCAGCCAGAGGCCACAATGGCGCCGCTCCGCTCGCATCCAAGCCTCACCTCGGCTGATGACTCATCTGGCTGCCTTATTAGAGCGAGCCAACGGCGTTCAACTCTCCGTCGTCGGACTACGGGATTGCACACCTTATAATGAAATGGAGCCGTGAACGGCGCACACGGGAACAGCTTGAATGTCAGGCGGACATATGTAAGCCGTTTGACATCATGATTTTAATTGGAGAGACGAAGTTCAGGATCGGTCGAAATAAATGCGTGTTATCGAAAATAACAATGATATATCCGAATAATATTATTTTTCTATTGCCATATACCAGAGGTTGCATCCAGTTGCATTCTTTCATATTTTTTTTATACAACCAAAAAATTTAAAAAATGGAGCAACCAGCAGGCACCCAAAAATAATAATATAATAATAAAATAATAATAAAAAAAACACAAAAAAAACAAAACAAAAAAAACCATCCATCCATCCATCCATTGAGGGAACCAGCCATGCAACAGGAAAAAAAATAATAATGAAGAAATTATAGATTTTCCAAATATTTCAACGTTTCCCTAATGTAATCTTGATAAATATATTTTTTGTAATATTATGACTTTATTCTAACAATATTTTGACTTTATTCCTGTAATATTATGACACTCCCCAGACCTTATTTTCCCAAACAATTTATTTATGTATTTATTTATTTTTCCAGAATTTTACATTAAAAATAACTTTCAAAAAAATAACTTTAATAAACTCTGATCTGCTAAAATTACATTATTTTTCTTATAATATAAGATTTCCTCTTGTTATAATGCAACTTTTTTTTCTTTGTATTTTGACTTTATTCTTACAAAAATTCTTAATTTTTTTTAGTTCATTCAATTATGAATTTATTCTTGTAAAATTACAACATTATTTCTTGTTAGAATCCAACTTTTTTTTGTCAAATTTATTTTGTTTTTTCTACATTTTTGCCGCTGTTTCTTTTTTAAAACAATATTTCACAATATTATTACTTCAAAAATTTAATAGTTCTGCTTCATGTTTTTGTCTCATAATATTTTGACTTTATTCTTAAAAAAATTCTGCTGTTTTTTTTTTATTTCTGCTTCCATTTTACTATTATTATTATTATTATTATTATTATTACTACTACTACTATTTCAACTTTCTGTTTGTAAACGTTTGTGAAATTATGACTTTATTATTACTTTTATTTAATTTTTACAACCTCCTTTTGTTCATAATTTTATGACTTAATTTTTTTTCTTTCATATTCCAACTACAGTATATGCTACTAAAATTATATATTTTTTAATTCATTAAATTATGAATTTATTCTTGTAAAATTACAATATTTACTTTTTTTATTATAACTTTTTTTGTCAAATTTCTTTTGTTTTTTCCACATTTTTGCTGCTGTTTTTTTTTAAAACAATATTTCACAATATTATTACTTCAAAAATTTAATAGTTCCACTTCATGCTTTTGTCTCATAATATTTTGACTTTATTCTTAAAAAAATCTCCCTTTGTTCATAATTTTATGACTTAATTTTTTTTCTTTCATATTCCAACTACAGTATATGCTACTAAAATTATATATTTTTAATTCATTCAATTGGGAATTTATTCTTGTAAAATTACAATATTTACTTTTTTTATTACAACTTTTTTTGTCAAATTTCTTTAGTTTTTTCCACATTTTTGCTGCTGTTTTTTTTAAAAACAATATTTCACAATATTATTACTTCCAAAATTTAATAGTTCCGCTTCATGCTTTTGTCTCATAATATTTTGACTTTATTCTTAAAAAAATCTCCTTTTGTTCATAATTTTATGACTTAATTTTTTTTCTTTCATATTCCAACTACAGTATATGCTACTAAAATTATATATTTTTAATTCATTAATTCAAGTATTCATTCAATGTATGTATTTATTCTTGTAAAATTACAATATTACTTCTTTTTTTGTCAAATTTCTTTTGTTTTTTTTCCACATTTTGCTGTTTTTTAAACAATATTTAACAACATGATTACTTTAAATTTAATAGTACACTTCATGTTTTTGTCTCATAATATTTTGACTTTATTTTTTATTTTTTTTCTTGTGCTCGGGGCCAATAAAAAAACAGCCACATCCAAATATGGCCCACATGCCACAGTTTGGACACCCGTGTCAGTAAATTTTGCAAGTAAATGCAACGTATAATCGGATGTTGAATAAACTAATTTGTGATTAATCGTTTGCCTTTCCTGTTTTGAAGTCATATGCTTGTTGCCAAAGTTACCAAAACATTGTTGCTAGCACGCAACAAAAGATTTGTTCAGTGCTATTTATCATCATAAATCTATTATATTTTCAATTCATCTTAGGGCGAGAGGTGGGGGTACACCCTGGACGCTTTAGAACGGCTTCTTTCACGCAGAGCCAGATAACTATTAACCTACGAAAGAACAGGAAGAACATTTTGTTACGACGGCTGTTACATCATCTTCCACCCCTCCCTGTGGAATTGGACTCCGACTCTGGTCATGGTGATGCTTTTTTTTTTGTTTCATTTCAAACATGTGTAACACAATTACGATCGGGAGCAGAATAGGCTTACATAATTCCATATGTCCAAAAAAGGGTAAATATAATATATAACATATATATAATATAATATAAAACATATAGAAATATATTTACAACATAAAAATAAACTAAGTACTATAATGCTTAAAATGCAAAAAAAAAAAAAAAAATTAAAATAAATAATATAAACAACTTTGGTCCCGGTATTGATCCCTGTGGTACGCCACAAACCGTCACCATAATGTGTGTTTTCTCAGCTCCTAAGCAGTTTAAGCAGCTTATCACCCAATTCAAAACCACTCCAAAAAATATAGTAAAAAAAAAAAAATCTGCAGTAGGAAATTGAAAAAAATATTAAGAGGAGAAAAAAAATTGTAATTTAATGAAAAAAATAAAAAACAAAAAATTTAGTTTTTTTTCTAAAATGAAGTTGCAGAAAGTCACAGGAGTAAAGTCAAAGTATTCACGGGAACAAAGTCGTAATTACGAGAAAAAAATGTACAATAAGAGAGTTGTAATAGTTATTAAAATATTTATTTTAAAAAATCCATCAGAAATGTAAAAAAAAAAACATCTGAAATCTTATGAAATAAAGGCAAAATATTGTCAAAATTGCAAGATAAAAATATCCAATATTATATATATGTATATAATATATATTATATAATATATATATATTATATTATATATATCCACCAGAGGGAGGAGCCCACAGGGAGGCTGATATCATTGCAGTACTCCGATTTTTCCTCCCACATTCCAAAAAAAACATGCTAGGTTAATTAGCGACTCCAAATTATCCATAGGTATGAATGTGAGTGTGAATGGTTGTTTGTCTATATGTGCCCTGTGATTGGCTGGCTCGCCCGAAGACAGCTGGGATAGGCTCCAGCAACCCCCCTTGCGACCCTTGTGAGGATAAGCGGTCGAAAATGAATGAATGAATGAATAAACTCGTATCGGTACGTATTGGTTAGGTATTCCTCAGTGTTAAGTTGCTGTGTGATGAATTTAGCGTTCTTAGCTATAAATTTTATCTCGTTATTTTGACTTTTTAGCTCATAATAATGAGTTTCTTACCTCAAAATTAAGACTTTTTTTTCACAATTAAGACTTTTTTATGTCATAATAATGACTTATATGTATATTATATTTGTTTTTCTTTCAGTAGCGAAGAGAGAAGGAGTTCTTATGCATTGACATTGAAATGTTTGAATTAATATTCATATGGTCGGTGCCGGGAATGTATCTCATTTGGGAAAATTGTCGAACAGGAATATAAAAATGAATAAACAAAGAAATAAATGTATGATGATGCAAATATTGACTCATCATATCAGTTCCCATATTAATAATAATTTCAGGTGATGAAGATACTCGTGATCCCAAGATATTTCTGTGCTTCCATATACAAGTTTTGGAAAGATTTATTAGGTCTGGGGTCTGGCGTGGGACAACCTGACAGGACTAGAACGGAGCCAGACCGTCTGTCTTTGGAATTCCTCAAGTGAAAAGAATTTAGAGCTTCTCTGCCCTCTAGTGTCCCAAAATCTGGAGTCCAATTTCCGTGCTCATAAAAGGGTTGCTATGAAAAGAAACAAATACTACGAAAATTATTCTGTGATTAATATCTTAATTATTAATATATCTTTCATATAGAAGTAAATGGAGGGAGTGTATTGTGTGTGTTGTGGATCCTGTGGACAAATCAGAAACCGAACGCGGTATTCCATTGTTAAGTGCATTTTGGAAAAATTTAACTTTTACAACTTTTTGTTCATAATTTTTATGACTTAAAAAAATTATTTCATATTCTAATTACAGTATATGCTACTAAAATTATATATTTTTTCTTTCTCATTCAATTATGAATTTATTCTTGCAAAATTACAATATTTACTTTTTTATTTTTGTTTTTTTAACAATATTTTCACAATATTATTACTTCAAAAATTTAATAGTTCCACTTCATGTTTTTGTCTCATAATATTTTGACTTTATTTGAATTTTTTTTCTTGTGTTCTGGGCCAATAAAAAAAATAGCCACAGCCAAATATGGCCCACATGCCACAGTTTGGACACCCCTGTCAGTTTGGAGATTTTGCAAGTAAATGTTTTTTTTTTTTAAGTTAGGAAGGTATTCTAATATTATGAATTTATTCTAATAATATTAGGACTTAATTTCCATAGTATTATACATTTTTCCTCAACTTTATGTTCCAATTTAACTTTTACAACCTTTTGTTCATAATTTTTATGACTTAAAAAAATTATTTCATATTCCAATTACAGTATATGCTACTAAAATTATATATTTTTTCTTCATTCAATTATGAATTTATTCTTGTAAAATTACAAGTTTTTTTAAGTTGGGAAGTTATTCTTTTTTTTATTTTTTTATTTTGTATTTAATATTATTTTCATTTAATGTTATGATATTATTTTTAATATTATGAATTTATTCTAATAATATTATAACTTAATTTCCTTAGTATTATAAATTTTTCCTCAACTTTATGTTCCAAAAATGGCACCGTTATTTTTTTACTTTTTTTATTACAACTTTTTTTGTCAAATTTCTTTTGTTTTTTTCCACATTTTTGCTGCTGTTTTAAAAAAAATATTTCACAATATTATTACTTTAAAACTATTATTACTTTTCCTCTACTTTATGTTCCAAAGATGGCACCATTATTTCATTCATTTATGAATTTATTCTTGTAAAAGTTTTTTTCAAGTTAGGAAGTTATTCTTTTTTTTATTTATTTTTATTTATTTTCATTTAATATTTATTTTTAATATTATGAATTTATTCTAATTTATTCTAATAATATTATAACTTTTTCCTCAACTTTATGTTGCAAAAATGGCACCATTATTTTTTGTCAAATTTTTAGTGCTACGTTTGTGCTGTTTTGTGCAGTTAAAATGAATGTTTGTGCTGCCTTAATTTTTGAGTTATTAATTATTGTATTGTATTGTAACCTTTTGTTCATAATTTTTATGACCTGAAAAAAAATATTTCAAATTCCAACTACAGTATATGCTACTAAAATTGTAGATTTTTTTCTTCATTCAATTAGTTTTTTTTAAGTTAAGTTATTCTAATATTATGAATTTATTCTAATAATATTAGGACTTCATTTCCTTAGTATTATAAAAAAATGGCACAATTTTTTTGTCAAATTTTTAGTGCTACGTTTGTGCTGTTTTGTGCAGTTAAAATGAATGTTTGTGCGGCCTTTATTTTTGAGTTATTAATTATTGTATTGTATTGTAACCTTTTGTTCATCATTTTTATGACCTGAAAAAAATTATTTCATATTCCAGCTACAGTATATGCTACTAAAATTATAGATTTTTTCTTCATTCAATTATGAATTTATTCTTATAAAATTTATATAATTTTTTTTTTCAAGTTAGGAAGTTATTTTTTTTTCATTTAATATTATGATATTATTTTTAATATTATGAATTTATTCTAATAATATTGGGAGTTAATTTCCTTTGTATTATAAATTTTTTTTTCATTTTTTTCAAAAATGGCACCATTATTTTTTGTCAAATTTTTAGTGCTATGTTTGTGAATGTGGGATTCCATTGTTAAGTGCATTTTGGAAAAATTTAACTTTTACAAACTTTTGTTCATAATTTGTATGACTTTAAAAAATTCTTTCATATTCCAGTTACAGTATATGCTACTAAAATTATTTTAGTTTAAATTAAAATTAAAATTAAAATTAATTAAAAAATTTTTTCATTCAATTATGAATTTATTCTTGTCCAACTTTTTTGGTTGAATTTCTGCTATTTTTTCACATTTTTGCTGCCTTTTTTTGTTAAGCAAGGAATTTATTCCAATATTATGAATTTATTCTAATAATATTAGGACTTAATTTCCATAGTATTATAATTTTTTTTCTCAACTTTATGTTCCAAAAATGGCACCATTATTTTTTGGTTTTCTTAAGATATTATTTTTTTTTATTTTTTTTTATTTTTTTTAATGTCCAAAAGTAGTCAAATTTTTTGTGCAAATCGCAAACGGAACACGGGATTCCATTGTTAACTGCATTTTGGAAAAACTTTGACTTGTTTTCCAAGCCAGAGAGCAATAAAGTCGGAGAATGCTTGGAATGCTCAAGGGCTTCCTACCCCCGGAAACACACCATTAGTTTGAAACCTCTTTGAAATGTTTAACATGGGGGATAACCGCTAACCTGTCAAATGAGCGGATTTGTTCCATATATAGACAAATATTCCCCCCACGCATAGCTTTTCCCTAATCAGGAATCTGGGAATGTCGGCTGCATGTTTTTGAAAGCAACATGGATGAACGTTGGCTTGGAAATACACAAGCGCCATGCATATATATATATATACGTACGTACGTACGTTCTATCAACCTGAGTGATGATCCTGGCTCGGAACGCCAGCTCCCGCATTCCTTCCGCTTCCAACAAAATACCGTCTTGACAGGAACGCTTTTCCATGTCTGTGTTTAGTCTTTGCCCGCATGCCTTTTATTTTCATAAAACGGAAGTGTCGTTATAAAGCAATTAGAATCGATTTTACAGAAATGCTGAGTCAAGCGCTTCCAGTAGGGACTCGAACTAGGATTTCAAGTTCGAATTTTTTTTTTTTAATTGGTCCATAGCACGTTAAAAATATATAATATAACAAGAAACCAGAAAAAAATTAATAGGATTTTTATTAAAAAAAATAAAATCAAAATATTACGTGAAAAATGTACTAATCAAATAATTAAAGTCACAATTTTCAGAAAAATTAGATTGCCAAAAAAATTGATATATTGAATATTAAGTCATAACTACAAGAGTACAATTTGATAGAAGGACATACTGTAGAAACAGTCAAATTTAACCAAAAAAAAAAAAAACATCAGAAATGGAAAAAAACAGTTGAAATTTTAACTGAATAAAGTCAAAATATGAAGAGAAAAAAAAATTACTTTAATAAGAAAAAAAGTCACACTTCGACCAAAATAAACTCATAATATGATGAGGAAAAATAATATTATTTTAGTAGAATAACGTTCAAGTCAGTTGGAACAAAAATAATAATAATATCAGAAATGGAAAAAAGCTGAGATTTTTATGAGAATAAAGTCAAAATATTAAAAGAAAAAAGTTGTACTCTCACAAAAATAAAAGTCACAATTTAAGGAGCATAAACTTCTAATATTATAAGGGAAAATAATGTAATTCAGTAGAATAGAATTGAAATATTAAAGAAAAAAAATTTTTTTTGGTGGGGGATTAGAAAATTGATAAAGTCATAATATTATAGGAATAAAGTCATGATATTACATAATATAACATTTACAAAAAGAAAGGTGAAAACTCCCCCCAAAAAACAAAATAAAGTCAGAATTTCTGGAAAATTTGGCTGGGTGGGAAAAGTATTATGGAAATAAATTAAAAATAAAAATAAAAAAAATAATAAAAATAAATAAATAAATAAGAATAAAAAAATAAATGACAAAAGTCATAATTACAAGAAGGCTCACAAGCACAAGAAGATCAAGAAAGTGTGAATTCTAGAAATAACTCATGGCAAAACAAGAAGGTGGTGTCCGAGTGGATCTCGCTGTGTTTTCAGTCAAGGTAAAATTAACATTAAATTTCAATTTTCCATTTTTCATTTGTCATAGACTTACGTGATTTTTCTTGGGAAAAATTACTTCAGTCAACGTCCGATTTATGTCGCTAACTGTGGAACTACGTACATTTCCCATACAAGACAGGTGTGAGAATCTAACTCACCATTAAAGATGGAGTGAAGAAATGTCACCGTGACACGGACTCCACGCGAACTGACATTCAGAGAAAAAAAAAAAAAAGAGGATGACGCATCAGCTTTGGTGTTGAATGATGGACAGAAGTAGCGTACCGGGAAAAGGAAGTGGAGGAGGAAAGTTTCGGCATGTGTGCCTGATGCAGCCACAAAATATCTGGGAATTAGGGAATACAACTGAATATGCAACTCTTCTGTTTTTGTTTTATTAATTAACACAAAATATGTTTTTTTGAAACTTTTACATGCAGTAAAATAATGTAAAATTTCCTATAAAGACACAATATGGAAGCGAGATCAACCACCTTCTTGTTTTGACATGAGTTATTTGTATGTTCCCTGTCTGGGCTACCTGCAATTGGTCCTGCTCTCTTGCATCCTGGCATCGAACCTTAAAGCTCTCGAGACCGACCGTGACGAGTTATTTCCCAAATTTAATAGTCTTTCTCACTTCAATAAACTACAATGCGCAGATCAAGAGTAAAATATCAATACTTCCGATCACAGCTATTGGAAAAAAAACAGTTGAAATTTTAACTGAATAAAGTCAAAATATGAAGAGAAAAAAAAATTACTTTAACAAGAAAAAAAGTCGCACTTCAACCAAAATAAACTCATAATATGATGAGGAAAAATAATATCATTTTAGTAGGATAGAGTCCAAGTCAGTGGGAAAAAAAAATAATAATATCGAAATGGAAAAAAGCTCAGATTTGTATGAGAATAAAGTCAAAATATTAAAAAAAAAAAAGTTATAATCTAACAAAAACAAAAGTCACAATTTAATAAGCATAAACCTCTAATATTATAAGGGAAAATAATGTAATTCAGTAGAATAGAATTGAAATATTAAAGAATTTTTTTTTTGGCGGGGGATTAGAAAATTGATAAAGTTATAATATTATTGGAATAAAGTCATAATATTACATAATATAACATTTACAAAAAGAAAGGTGAAAACTCCCCCCAAAAAACAAAATAAAGTCAGAATTTCTGGAAAATTTGGCTGGGTGGGAAAAGTATTATGGAAATCAATTAAAAATAAAAATAATAAAAATAAAAAATATTTTATTATTATTATATTTTTATTAAATATATATCTGTCTGGGCTACCTGCAATTGGTCCTGCTCTCTTGCATCCTGGCATCGAACCTTAAAGCTCTCGAGACCGACCGTGACAAGTTATTTCCCAAATTTAATAGTCTTTCTCACTTCAATAAACTACAATGTGCAGATCAATAGTAAAATATCAAGAATTACTTTTTTTTTAAATAAAGTTGTAATTTTATGAGAAATAAACAAAAAAAATGAAAATTAGGTTGTGGAAAAAGTTATAATGTTACAAGAAGCAAGAAATGGTTGGAAAATGTCGAAAAAAATGTAGAAAAAAACATCAATAATTTTATTAGGATGAAGTCAAATTATTCGGAGGAAAAAGTTGACAATAAATTCATAATATTATGGAAAAAATGAGCATACATTTATTTTATATTTTTGTAAAATGTCATAGTGTTAAGAAAAACAATTAAATAATAATAATAAATAAAGTTGTCATTTTTAAATAATGACAATAATGACTCACACGGCAGGGACCAAGTTTTGAAGTTATCCAGGTTTATTCATCCGTTCATTTATTTTCTGCCGAATTTTCTATTCCGGTTGTCTTCAAGTCTGTTTCTACCTTTTTTTGTTCTTTAGTAATAGTAGCATAGGTAAGTTTCAGGAAAATATCAGTTCCCGACTACCACAAAGAATATTGTGTTCTATGGCTATATAGTATGCATGTAACCTACCAAAAAAAAATTAGACTACCGTATTTCATCAGAAAAATAAGTCTCTTTCCACCTGTTTTTGTTCTTTAGTAATAAAAGCATAGGTAAGTTTCAGGAAAATATCAGTTCCCGACTAGTACACTGAATATTGTGTTCTATGGCTATATACGTATGCATGTAACCTACCAAAAGAAAATTAACTTCCGTATTTCATCAGAAATACAAGTTTGTTTTTACCTTTTTTTTGTTCTTTAGTAATAAAAGCATAGGTAAGTTTCAGGAAAATATCAGTTCCCGACTACCACAAAGAATATTGTCTTCTATGGCTATATATGTATGCATGTAACCTACCAAAAAAAAATTAGACTTCCGTATTTCATCAGAAAAACAATTTTTTTTTTTACCTTTTTTTTGTTCTTTAGTAATAAAAGCATAGGTAAGTTTCAGGAAAATATCAGTTCCCGACTACCACAAGGAATATTGTGTTCTATGGCTATATACGTATGCATGTAATCTACCAAAAAGAAAAATTGACTTCCGTATTTCATCAGAAAAACAAGTTTGTTTTTACCTTTTTTTTGTTCTTTAGTAATAAAAGCATAGGTAAGTTTCAGGAAAATATCAGTTCCCGACTACTACCACAAAGAATATTGTGTTCTATGGCTATATACGTATGCATGTAACCGACCAAAAAAAAATTAGACTACCGTATTTCATCAGAAAAACAATTTTTTTTTACCTTTTTTTTGTTCTTTAGTAATAAAAGCATAGGTAAGTTTCAAGAAAATATCAGTTCCTAACTAGCACATAGAATATTTTGTTCTATGGCTATATACGTATGTATGTAACCTACCAAAAAAAAATTTGACTTCCGTATTTCATCAGAAAAACAAGTTTGTTTTTACCTTTTTTTTGTTCTTTAGTAATAAGAGCATAGGTAAGTTTCAGGAAAATATCAGTTCCCGACTACCACAAAGAATATTGTGTTCTATGGCTATATACGTATGCATGTAACATACCAAAAAAAAATTAGACTTCCGTATTTCATCAGAAAAACAATTTTTTTTTACCTTTTTTTTGTTCTTTACTAATAAAAGCATAGGTAAGTTTCAGGAAAATATCAGTTCCCGACTATCACAAAGAATATTGTGTCTATAGCTATCTAGTATGCATGTAACCTACCAAAAAAAAAATTGACTTCCGTATTTCATCAGAAAAATAAGTCTCTTTCCACATGTTTTTGTTCTTTAGTAATAAAAGCATAGGTAAGTTTCAGGAAAATATCAGTTCCCGACTATCACAAAGAATATTGTTTTCTATGGCTATATAGTATGCATGTAACCTACCAAAAAAAAATTAGACTTCTGTATTTTATCAGAAAAACAACCTTTTTTTTTGTTCTTAAGTAATAAAAGCATAGGTAAGTTTCAGGAAAATATCAGTTCCCAACTATTACAAAGAATATTGTGTTTTATGGCTATATATGTATGCATGTAACATACCAAAAAAAAATTAGACTTCCATATTTCATCAGAAAAACAAGTTTGTTTTTACCTTTTTTTTGTTCTTTAGTAATAAAAGCATAGGTAAGTTTCAGGAAAATATCAGTTTCCGACTATCACAAAAAATAGCCTCGGAGCAGTCGGAATTTTTAATCAACCAAAAACATGGCCGCCTACAGTGCGAGGCTTTATTCGGTGGTCAATGCGCTCGTATTCATCATCGCAAGCGAGTACGACTGATGGTAGCGGTAACTGAATCGGTTAATTGATTTATTAATAGCAGTCGGCGTTAGCGATGGCGTCCGCGCCTTTTGGTCGGGTGAAGTAGTGACTCACATCTTGTTGTTGACATGGAGACCAAAAATAGCCGAGAAATGGAAGAGGACATTCAGTTTACCCTTGAGACTTTTGCATGATGGTGAAGAAAATGGGGAGAGAAAGACGGACCGAGAGAAGAAAACACAAAGAAAGAGAAGCGTCGACGAGAGGATGACGGTTTGTGTTGCATAAGGCGACGGTGAATCATGACAGCTAATAGAAAATCTTTTTTTTTTTTTTTTTTCCGACAGAGGTAATGGGTTAACTCGACAAGGTCGAGAAATGAAATGAGGCGCAAATAAGAAAAGACCGACTTTATGCAATTGCATATCAAGTTCATACATGAACTCTCCAAAGGTCACGCGGTGTTTTGAAATCCTTGTACCGCAGCTTGTTACTCTATATTTATTCATAAGAACTCACGTTATTATGTGGAACAGTCCGTATTTCATCAGAAAAAATAGTTTGTTTCTAACTTTTTTTTTGTTTTTTACTAATAAGAGCATCAGTAAGTTTCAGGAAAATATCAGTTCCCAACTATCACAAAGAATATTGCGTCTATGGCTATATACGTATGCATGTAACCGACCAAAAACAAATTAGACTTTCTTATTTCATCAGAAAAACAAGTCTGTTTGCATCTTTGTTTGTTTATTTGTAATAAAAGCATAGGTAAGTTTCAGGAAAATATCAGTTCCCAACTAACACAAAGAATATTGCGTCTATGGCTATATAGTATGCATGTAACCTACCAAAAAAAAAGATTAGACTTCCATATTTCATCAGAAAAACAAGTTTGTCTCTACCTTTTTTTTGTTCTTTAGTAATAAAAGCATAGGTAAGTTTCAGGAAAATATCAGTTCCCAACTAGCGCACAGATTATTTTGTTCTGTGGCTATATTCGTATGCATGTAACCTACCAAAAAAAATTTGACTTCCGTATTTCATCAGAAAAACAAGTTTGTTTCTACCTTTTTTTTTGTTCTTTAGTAATAAGAGCACAAGTAAGTTTCAGGAAAATATCAGTTCCCGACTAACACAAAGAATATTGTGTCTATGGCTATATACGTATGCATGTAACCTACCAAAAAAAAGATTAGACTTCCGTATTTCATCATAAAAACAAGTTTTTTTTACCTTTTTTTTTGTTCTTTAGTAATAAAAGCATAGGTAAGTTTCAGGAAAATATCAGTTCCCAACTATCACAAAGAATATTGTGTCTATTGCTATATACTTATGCATGTAACCGACCAAAAAAAAGATTAGACTCCTGTATTTCATCAGAAAAACAGTTTGTTTCTTCCTTTTTTCTTGTTCTTTAGTAATAAAAGCATAGGTAAGTTTCAGGAAAATATCAGTTCCCAACTAACACAAAGAATATTGTGTCTATGGCTATATACGTATGCATGTAACCTACCAAAAAAAAGATTAGACTTCCTTATTTCATCAGAAAAACAAGTCTGTTTGCATCTTTGTTTGTTTATTTGTAATAAAAGCATAGGTAAGTTTCAGGAAAATATCAGTTCCCGACTATCACAAAGAATATTGTGTCTATGGCTATATACGTATGCATGTAACCTACCAAAAAAAAAGATTAGACTTCCGTATTTCATCAGAAAAACAAGTTTGTCTCTACCTTTTTTTGTTCTTTAGTAATAAAAGCATAGGTAAGTGTCAGGAAAATATCAGTTCCCAACTAGCGCACAGATTATTTTGTTCTGTGGCTATATTCGTATGTGTGTAACCTACCAAAAAAAAATTAGACTCCCGTATTTCATCAGAAAAATAAGTCTCTTTCATCAGAAAAAACAGTTTGTTTCTAGCTTTTTTCTTGTTCTTTACTAATAAGAGCATAGGTAAGTTTCAGGAAAATATCAGTTCCCGACTATCACAAAGAATATTGTGTTCTGTGGCTATATACGTATGCATGTAACCTACCAAAAAAAAAATTAGACTTCCTTATTTCATCAGAAAAACAAGTCTGTTTGCACCTTTGTTTGTTCATTTGTAATAAAAGCATAGGTAAGTTTCAGGAAAATATCAGTTCCCAACTAACACACAGAATATTGCGTCTATGGCTATATACGTATGCATGTAACCTACCAAAAAAAAGATTAGACTTCCGTATTTCATCATAAAAACAAGTTTGTTTTTACCTTTTTTTGTTCTTTAGTAATAAAAGCATAGGTAAGTTTCAGGAAAATATCAGTTCCCGACTATCACAAAGAATATTGTGTCTATGGCTATATAATATGCATATAACCTACCAAAAAAAAGCTTAGACTCTCGCATTTCAACAGAAAAACAAGTCTCTTTCCACCTGTTTTTGTTCTTTAGTAATAAAAGCACAAGTAAGTTTCAGGAAAATTTCAGTTCCTGACTATCACAAAGAATATTGTGTCTATGGCTATATACGTATGCATGTAACCGACCAAAAAAAGATTAGACTGCCATATTTCATCAGAAAAACAAGTCTGTTTCTACCGTTTTAGTTCTTAGTTCTTACTTCTTTGCTTTCTGGAAGGGATTAATTTGATTGACATTATTTCTCATGGGAAAATTTGAAGGCATATTTTTCGGACCAAAAACCGTGCATTTTAACTCCGTTCTTCCATACTCACATTATTTTTCTCTTTCTCGCCAAAACCCTGCAGACTTTTGAGGGCGCACAAAAGAAAAGCAGTCCATTTTTTTCTGGCGTTCCATCAACTGGAAATGTAGTTTCAGGATGTGTTGGACCTCGCCGTCAGCGGGACTTTATTGAAAGGTTGAAGATTTTCTTTCTTTCATAAGACAGCCTGCCGCTAGCCAGCACAAATACTCTAATATGTGTTTTCTCTACACTGTGTACTTCAATTATTATGTTTTTGGGAGTGTTTGGGCACAGTTTCACACTGGGGTGCTCTTGGATGAAAAGTGCCCGTATTTAAATGTGTCACTTTTTTTGTGTGGTTTTTGCTTCTAGACCAGGGGTCAGCAACCCGCGGCTCCAGAGCCGCATGTGGCTCTCCAGCCTCTTTGTTGCGGCTCCCTTTGCAATGCTTGAATATTTTTTAGCACCCGTGTGGTGAAAATGCACGTCTTTGTTATGAGTTTACAAAAATCCAACTTTGTGTGAGACCATGAATGCATCCTGACTGAGTTCTGACTGGTGACTGAATGAGCATGAAGCGAAATGAGAAGGGAAATGAGTAATACTTTGAGTTATTAATTATTATTAATGAGTTATTTGACGATTCTAAAAAATAAATTAGAGCTCATTTAAAAACAAAAGTTTATCTCCAGTACTAGCAAGAGTACTCCAACTCGTCTTTTTTTTTCCCTCCAATGTTGTTTTAAACATACAACGTTTTGCGGCTCCAGGCTATTTTTCTTTAGTGGGCAAGTGGGTGAAATGGCTCTTTTCATAGTAAAGGTTGCCGACCCCTGTTCTAGACACAAACGAGTGTCTGTTGGTGACGACGTGAGAGTCATTACTATTTGTTTACATCAGCAGTGTAGTTGCTAGGTAGGTTGGAAAGATGTTCACTTCCAAATATACCAATGTTACGATGTTTCACTGGGATTGGTGCCCAATTCCAATGTAATGTTTCTATCTACAGGAGGGATTATCAACGGGTGGCTCGCAAACCCAACAATGGAAAGAGTGTGGGCCTGAAATGACACACAGCTGCAGATACCTGCTAGAGACGAGCGTGCCATACATATGTGTTGCCAAGGGGGACTCCGCCTCAAAAGTTAGCGTTATGTAAGCAGCTATTTATGCTAGGAGTCCACTGGGCCGGCGCCAGTTGGTGCCAGTTGGTGCCAGTTCGCGCCAAAGATTATGCCGGGGGATTTCGTCTCAAAAGGTAGCGCTCCGTCGGCAGCTACTTATGCTAGGAGTCCACTGGGCCGGCGCCATTTGGTGCCAGTTTGCGCCAGTTGGTGCCAATTCGCCCCCCGGCCGTCTATCCATCCATCCCTCCATCCATCCCTCTGTCCATCGTCCATCCATCCCTCCATCCATCCCTCTGTCCATCCATCCATCCATCCCTCCGTCCATCCCTCTGTCCATCCATCCCTCCGTCCATCCCTCCGTCCATCCCTCTGTCCATCCATCCATCCCTCCGTCCATCCATCCGTCCATCCATCCCTTCGTCCATCCCTCTGTCCATCCATTCGTCCCTCCATCCATACCTCTGTCCATACCTCTGTCCATCCATCCATCCATCCCTCTGTCCATCCATCCCTCTGTCCATCCCTCTGTCCATCCATCCATCCATCCCTCTGTCCATCCCTCCATCCATCCATCCGTCCATCCATCCCTTCGTCCATCCCTCTGTCCATCCATTTGTCCCTCCACCCCTCCCTCCGTCCATCCATCCCTCCGTCCATCCCTCTGTCCATCCATCCATCCATCCCTCCGTCCATCATCCATCCATCCATCCATCCATCCATCCATCCATCCCTTTGTCCATCCATCCATCTATCCCTCTGACCATCATCCATCCATCCATTCATCCCTTCTTCATGCTCATGAAGATAAGCAGTAGAAAATTAATGAATAAACTTGAAAATTTGAAATAAAATTTTGAAAAAAAAATGAAAAAACAGAAATAACTTTTATTGCAAATCTTGTATTCCCGACTCCTGTTTCCTTACTAAATATGTAACAGGATGTATCATTTTCTCAGCGTTTTTCGTTGTGGTACCGGGACATAACTCCCCATGAATCAATTCCAGCAGTATAAAACTTTATTTTTCCTTTTAAATAAAAGCCCTTGGACCTTGGCTGGGACGGTTATTTGCAAAGTGAGGGTTTGTGTGATAATAACATGAAATAAGCCGTCTGCGGTCACGGTGCTCACCTTCTTCTACAACAGCCTTGGACCGTCTTTTCCAGAATGGAATAAAAGATTCTTTTGTCTGATAGCGAAAATAAGGAGCATCTCAGGTAAAAAAAAAAAGATGACTGCGGTCAGGCTGCAAAACGAATGAAATGTAGACTTCATTGCCGTTTCAAGGTAATGAAGTGCTTGTCATTTTTCGTATTATATATATATATATATAAATAACCATTTTGGAGCCAGTGAAAGGAGCTTTTGAGGACATACGGAGAACTGCCGCGATTCAGGTCTCGATGTGTTGTTGCGTCTCATTCACACCAATTTCATGTCTCCCGACTGAGAGACTATTAAACCGTTCAACCTCCAGTCGGAACTGAATATGAAATGATGATAAAATGAATGAACCAATGAATTATGTTCAATATTTCAAGTCAATTAGCATAATAAGGTTTATGTTGGCTGCACGGCGGTCGAGTGGTTAGCGCGCAGACCTCACAGCTAGGAGACCAGGGTTCGATTCCACCCTATAGTATATATATATATATATATATATATATATATATATATATATATATATATATATATATATATATATATATACGATATAAAAAATTCAAAATAATATTTTTTTATTCTTTTAATTATTTTTTATTTTGTACAAAATAAAAACAAAATAATAAAAATAAAATATATATATATGTATATATAAATTTTTTATTTTTTTAATTATTTTTTATTTTGTACAAAATAAAAACAAAATAATAAAAATAATATATATATATATGTATATATACATTTTTTATTTTTGTAATTATTTTTTATTTTGTACAAAATAAATACAAAATAATAATAAATAATTATATATATATATATATATATAATTTAGTCGGAACTGAATAGATCTGGAACTGGGATGGGTTTGTACCGACTTACTTACATGGATGAGCCTTGTGGACACGGTGACCCGGAAAATTTCAACTATTAAGCTGACATTCTCATGTTAAACGTTTATTTTGGGATATAATTCCTCGGCAGAAATGGAGGACAAATTGTTCCGAGAAGAATCCCGGCGACTGTGAGGTAACGGCCATCTCTGTGCATGTTCTCACCGTGCATGCGTGGGTCCAAAAACACGCTAGGTTAATTAGCGACTCCAAATTGTCCATAGGTATGAATGTGAGTGTGAATGGTTGTTTGTCTATATGTGCCCTGTGATTGGCTGGCCACCAGTCCAGGGTGTACCCCGCCTCTCGCCCAAAGACAGCTGGGATAGGCTCCAGCACCCCCGCGACCCTTGTGAGGAAAAAGCGGTAGAAAATGAATGAATGAATGAATAATTCATTTTCTACCGCTTATCCTCACCAGGGTCGTGGGGGGGGGGTGCTGGAGCCTATCCCAGCTGTCTTCGGGCGAGCCAGCCAATCACAGGGCACATATAGACAAACAACCATTCACACTCACATTTTATACCTATGGACAATTTGGAGTCGCTAATTAACCTAGCATGTTTTTTTTTGGAATGTGGGAGGAAACCGGAGTACCCGTAGAAACCCCACGCATCCACACAGAGATGACCGAGGGTGGAATTGAACTCGGGTCACCGAGCTGTGAGTTCTGCCTCGCTAACCACTCCTCCACCGTGCAGCCCCTCACAGAGATGGCCGAGGGTATCTCGCTATCAACAAATCTAGCTATCAACAAATTATATAATTAGTGATTTAGCGCTTAGGCCTCACAGCGAGGAGACCCGAGTTCAATTCCAACCTCGGTCAGCTGGGATATGCTCCAGCACCCCGGTAGAAAATTAATGAATTAATCAACAAATTAAAGGCAAAAATTAATTCAGTAATGTTGATAAATGCCATTTGAGATGCTAAAAGAACAAAAAAATTATGAAAATATTGTGATATGAATGAAATTATGGTTAAAAATATAATATAAATTATTTTCTGACTACTACCAATGTAGTACAGTACTGGAGTTTTACAAAAAAAATATGAATATTTTTGAGTGTGAATGGTTCCGGACTGGACCTTGACTCTTTTCCCCCAAATCATCCGCAACGGAGCCCAGGCTCGGGAATGGGGGAGAATTCCGTGGGGGCGGAAGTATGTGAGTGGAAAAAGGAGTGTGAAGCACTAAGAAACTCTAACCACTGTGGGGTAGTGTTTCTCTTCATACCGATTCAGCTTCATTGACTCACTTGAAGTAAACACTTGCTGTTTTTTATTTTGTTACTGCATTTAATACTGCAGTATTCCAAATATAAATAACTGTTAAATCACATAGTAGTATTGTTAGAATGCTTTGCTGTCAAACTCTATTGGCGCATGTCACTCCATTAATGAAATACCAGTAAAGATAGTGGTGAACTGGTTCCTTATTTATAATTGGAATAATACTGTAGAGCAGTTCGTCACAATGTTTTTTTACAGTTATTTGATTTGAAAAAGTACTCTCTACTCCTGTACACTTACAAAACATAAACCTCATTCATTCATTCATTTTCCAATCACAGGGCACATATAGACAAACAACCATTCACACTCACATTCATACCTATGGACAATTTGGAGTCGCTAATTAGCCTAGCATGTTTTTTTTTTGGAATGTGGGAGGAAACCGGAGTACCCGGAGAAAACCCACGCATGCACGGTGGAGAACATGGAAACTCCACACAGAGATGGCCGAGGGTGGAATTGAACCCGGGTTTCCTAGCTGTGAGGTCTGCGTGCTAACCACACGTCCACCGTGCAGCCCGTAAAAAAAAATTAAAAAATTATATATATTTTTTATATTATTATTATTTTGTATTTATTTTGTACAAAATACAAAATAATAAAAAAAATTAAAATTAAAAAATATTATTTTGAATTTTTTTTATATAGTACATATATATAGGGTGGAATTGAACCCTGGTCTCCTAGCTGTGAGGTCTGCGCGCCAACCACTTGACAGCCGTGCAGCCAACATAAATCTTATTATGTTAATTAACTTGAAATATTGAACATGGTGTCGTGGAGCTCAAGAGAACCGGGACACAACGGCACTGCGTCCAACTCGCCTGCCCAATGAGGAGCACTCATTGTCGGACACACTTTGTCCAAAGCACTGCTGGTACCGTGGAGCTCAGGAAAACTTGGACACGAGGGTATTGTGTCCACCTCGCCTGCCCAAGAAGGAGCACTCATTGTCGGACACACTTTGTCAGAGGCACCGCTGGTACCGTGGAAGCTCAGGAGAACCGATATGTGAGGGCACTGCGTCCACCTCGCCTGCCCGAGGAGGAGCACTCATTGTCGGACACACTTTGTCAGAGGCACCGCTGGTACCGTGGAGCTCAGGAAAACCGGGACACAAGGGCACTGCGTCCAACTCGCCTGCCCGATGAGGAGCACTAATTGTCGGACACACTTTGTCAAAAGCACCACTGGTGTCGTGGAGCTCAGAAGAACCGGTACGTGAGGGCACTGCGTCCACCTTGCCTGGCCGAGGAGGAGCACTCATTGTTGGACACACTTTGTCAGAGGCACTGCTGGTACCGTGGAGCTCAGGAAAACCGGGACAC
Source organism: Doryrhamphus excisus (assembly GCF_030265055.1). Classification (NCBI taxonomy): domain Eukaryota; kingdom Metazoa; phylum Chordata; class Actinopteri; order Syngnathiformes; family Syngnathidae; genus Doryrhamphus; species Doryrhamphus excisus. The sequence goes on along the minus strand of NC_080472.1, from coordinate 1,421,455 downwards.
AAGGACACTAGGTCCACCTCGCCTGCCCGATGAGGAGCACTAATTGTCGGACACACTTTGTCAAAAGCACCACTGGTGTCGTGGAGCTCAGAAGAACCGGGACACGAGGGCACTGCGTCCAACTCGCCTGCCCGATGAGGAGCACTCATTGTCAGACACACTTTGTCAGAGGCACCGCTGGTACCGTGGAGCTCAGGAGAACCGGGACACAAGGACACTAGGTCCACCTCGCCTGCCCAAGAAGGAGCACTCATTGTCGGACACACTTTATATGAAGCACCGCTGGTGTCGTGGAGCTCAAGAGAAGTAGTAAGCCCTTTGGACTTTTTTAAAACCGGGACACAAGGACACTGTGTCCACCTCGCCTGCCCAAGAAGGAGCACACATTGTCGGACACACTTTGTCAGAGGCACCGGTGGTACCGTGGAGCTCAGAAGTTGTTGGCACAACATCGATAGTGGAAATGTCAAATACAGTAAACCTCGGATGTATCGGATTCAATTGTTCCCACTGGTTTTGTCCGATATAAGCGAAATCCGTTATATGCGTATACCGGAAAATTTTATCCGTTATAAAAAGGCACTTCCTTGACTATGTTTCCAATGTACCTGGACGCGCAGGCAACGCTGCAAACGCTGCAAATGACGTCGTATAGCGGCCTGTCACGATTCGGCGAATCGGAGCGCCACGATGCGGCCATCCGATACTACGTATATGCGAGGGAAATTTAATGGAAATGCATTGGAACGGGACTGGAGATTTTATCCGAAATAGGCGAAATCCGTTATTAAAAAAATCCGATATATGCAATGAATTTTTATTGGAAATGCATTACAGAAAAATCGGTTCTTTTTTTTATCTGTCCGTTGTGAGCGAATTTCCGATATATCCGAGTCCGATATATCCGAGGTTTACTGTAGATACTATTTCAGAGTGCGTTCTGCCATGCATTTTTGACAGAAGATAAGTGAGATTCACATCATACGAAAAACCGAGTCCAACTCGTCAGCAAGTACACACAAGTACATAGTAGCTATGCTAGTATGTATGGTAAAACACTGCATAATATACAGTTAACAATAACATCATTATAGGTTGTCCCATTATAATTGTTACATTTCAGGACTCAACACATTTTATTCTGAAAATGTGCTGCTGTTCTTGTCTCTATTACACAATATTTTTACGAGGATGTCATAAATAAGATAAGATATGCCTTTACTGCGATGGGAGCATTTCCCAGACTTGCAACAACACGCCAAGACTTCTCCTGGAACAATGGCACCCTGTTCTTCTTCAATTAACTTAAAATGAATCATCCTTATTGTCTCAAATGACCAATGAAAGCGATAAATGAACATTTAAGGTTGTTCTCGCTGCTCCCAAAGACACCATGTGGCGGCGAGATCAACCACCACAACGTTACTGTAACTTCATTTTTCATTCATTCATTCATTTTCTACCGCTTTTCCTCACGAGGGTCGCGGGGGTGCTGGAGCCTATCCCAGGTGTCTTCGGACGAGAGGCGGGGTATATACCCTGGACTGTTGGCCAGCCAATCACAGGGCACATATAGACAAACAACCATTCACACTCACATTCATACCTATGGAGAATTTGGAGTCGCTAATTAACCTAGCATGTTTTTTTTTGGAATGTGGGAGGAAACCGGAGTACCCGGAGAAAACCCACGCATGCACACAGAGATGGCAAGAGGGTGGAATTGAACCCGGGTCTCCTAGCTGTGAGGTCTGCGTGCCCGCCACACGTCCGCCGTGCAACCCATAAATAAAAATATGAAAATAAAAAAATATATTTTAAAAATTTATATATATATAATTTTGTATTTATTTCGTACAAAATACAAAATAATTAAAAAAATAAAAATAAAAATATATTATTTTGAATTTTTTATAATATATATATATATATACAAAATACAAAATAATTAAAAAAATAAAAATAAAAATATATTATTTTGATTTTTTTTATAATATATATATATATATACAAAATACAAAATAATTTAAAAAATAAAAATAAAAATATATTATTTTGAATTTTTTACTATATATATATATATATATACAAAATACAAAATAATTAAAAAAAATAATTATACCAGACAGACAGGAAGTGAACAAATTAACAGTAACAGCTACTGTACAGTACTACGCTATGCTATGCAGTATGAGCTATGCTAATATGCTAGCGCTTTGACACAGGAGCTTAAAGCATCAACTTTTTGGATGTCGGCTCCACGATAACAACAAAAAAAAACAACAAAAAAACCTTAAACTATATTAGTAGGAAAGCAGGAAGTGAACAAATATAACAGTTACTGATTGTAAAAGTACCAGATGGAGGGGTAGGATTTAATAAGCTTTGCTTCTTCCTACTCCTTTTGGACACGTGGAACTGGGAACTGATTATGTGATGCATTCAATTGTAATCTGATGCATGTTCAAATGAAATTAAACTATTATCATTATCATAATTTACATGTTTTCCATTGTGTCATTACTGATTTGGCACCGGCATCAATGATGATATAAATGAAACCCACCCATCGTACAAAAAAAACATGAACCGCTCAGAAGTTTTAATATCTAATATATTAATTAATATATTAATAAAATCTAATAAGAAACCACATTAAATTTGTGTTGTAAATGATTTTTTGAATTTTTATTTGAGTTGGATTGAATCGTGAAGAATAAGCTAATTAAAAGCCGAGAAGTACCTGACGTGGGGGGGTTTGTTTTCTCCGAGTTGAACTTCCGGCGGGGCAGGAATGAAGGTGGCTGGAGGAGCACAGTGCAGTGTGACACAACAGGCCGGACCACAGCTCCAGGTTGTTACCGCAGGGTCTTTATATTATTACGAAGAAAGAGAACGGTATCAAGCAAATGGTGGTTTTTACTGGAGGCGAACTACGAACCTTTTTTTTGTATTTTTTTTTAAAATTTTTTTAGCGCTAACAGGCGCCGCTCGGTTTGCGGTTACTTATAATGGGGCAGCAAGGTAGGCTACCGCGGCTGTCGCCAGCAGCAGCGCTAACAACTTTATTTTTACGGACTAATGCCACGTTCAGGCGTTGTATAACCGCCTCTTAGCTAGGTGCAACACTCGTTTTATAAGACAATGGCGGCTTTTTAACACAAATTGCTTATTTAAGGCGCTATTTTTTTTGAAATAACACAACCGCGCGGACGCTTAACTTCGACCATCTCTTCAATGCCCAGCCACCCGCACGAGAGGTCGACGTCGATAGAAACCAACAAAACAAACAAACCCCACTTCCGTCTTTATTATTATTATTAATAATATGCGTTATTATTATCCGAAAATGCGTTCGGGTTTGTTTTGGATGTGTCTCTGGTGCTTCCTTCGCCTCGGAGCCACCGGCCAAGAGCAGTCGACCCCGGCTGTTTGTTCCCCCTCATGCAGCTGCGATGAAGATGGAGGTGCCGACTGCTCCGGGAGGGGATTGACCACCGTGCCGACCGGCCTCAGTGCCTTCACCTACTACCTGTAAGTACCCAGCATATGCCACCCTTAAAACCGGGTATGTTGTTTACTAAAAGATGTGCACCACATTAGCAGATCATGTTTTGGAATAGGGTTGCACACTATTCTGCAAAAAATATTATTCTGTTTTAGAATTGAGGTCAACATTCTATGGGATTATCCCCCCCCCCCCCCCCCCCATGCACATGATGTTAAGGGCTATGTGCATTTCTTTAATTCATTCATTTTATACCGCTTTTCCGCACGTTCGGGTGCTGGAGCCTATCCCAGCTGTCGTCAGGCGAGCCAGCCAATCACAGGGCACATATAGACAAACAACCATTCACACTCACATTCATACCTATGGACAATTTGGAGTCGCTAATTAACCTAGCATGTTTTTGGAATGTGGGAGGAAACCGAAGAAAACCCACGCATGCACGGGGAGAACGTGCAAACGCCACGCAGAGATGGCAGAGGGTGGAATTGAACCCGGGGTCTCCTAGCTGCGCAAACCACACGGCTGCGTGCGGCCCAAAAATTAATTAATTAATTCATTTTCTACTGCTTTTCCTCACGAGGGTCGTGGGGGGTGCTGGAGCCTATCCCAGCTGTCTTCGGGCGAGCCAGCCAATCACAGGGCACATATAGACAAACAACCATTCACACTCACATTCATACCTATGGACAATTTGGAGTCGCTAATTAACCTAGCATGTTTTTTTTTGGGAATGTGGGAGGAAACCGGAGTACTCCACACAGAGATGGTTGCGGGGGGTGCTGGAGCCTATCCCAGCTGTCTTCGGGCGAGCCAGCCAATCACAGGGCACATATAGACAAACAACCATTCACACTCACATTCATACCTATGGACAATTTGGAGTCGCTAATTAACCTAACATGTTTTTTTGGGGGGAATGTGGGAGGAAACCGGAGTACTCCACACAGAGATGGTTGCGGGGGGTGCTGGAGCCTATCTCAGCCGTCTTCGAACGAGAGGCGGGGTACACCCTGGACTGGTGGCCAGCCAATCACAGGGCACATATAGACAAACAACCATTCACACTCACATTTGGAGTCGCTAAGTAACCTAGCATGTTTTTTTTTTGGAATGTGGGAGGAAACCGGAGTACCCGGAAAAAACCCGGGTTTTGCACGGGGAGAACGTGCACACGCCACGCAGAGATGGCAGAGGGTGGAATTGAACCCGGGTCTCCTAGCTGCGCAAACCACACGACCACGTGCAGCCTAAAATAGTTTTTTAAATGAATATATTATTTTATTAATTCATTCATTTATCGTCGCGGGGGTGCTGGAGCGTATCCCAGCTGTCGTCAGGCGAGCCAGCCAATCACAGGGCACATATAGACAAACAACCATTCACACTCACATTCATACCTATGGACAATTTGGAGTCGCTAATTAACCTAGCATGTTTTTTTGGGGGGAATGTGGGAGGAAACCGGAGTACTCCACACAGAGATGGTTGCGGGGGGTGCTGGAGCCTATCCCAGTTGTCTTCGGGCGAGCCAGCCAATCACAGGGCACATATAGACAAACAACCATTCACACTCACATTCATACCTATGGACAATTTGGAGTCGCTAATTAACCTAGCATGTTTTTTTTTGGGAATGTGGGAGGAAACCGGAGTACTCCACACAGAGATGGTTGCGGGGGGTGCTGGAGCCTATCCCAGCTGTCTTTGGGCGAGCCAGCTAATCACAGGGCACATATAGACAAACAACCATTCACACTCACATTTGGAGTCGCTAATTAACCTAGCATGTTTTTTTTTTTTGAATGTGGGAGGAAACCGGAGTACCCGGAAAAAACCCGGGTTTTGCATGGGGAGAACGTGCAAACGCCACGCAGAGATGGCAGAGGGTGGAATTGAACCCGGGTCTCCTAGCTGCGCAAACCACACGACCGCGTGCAGCCTAAAAATAGTTTTTTAAATGAATATATTATTTAATTAATTAATTCATTTATCGTCGCGGGGGTGCTGGAACCTATCCCAGCAGTCTTCGGGCGAGCCAGCCAATCACAGGGCACATATAGACAAACAACCATTCACACTCACATTCATACCTATGGACAATTTGGAGTCGCTAATTAACCTAGCATGTTTTTTTTTTGGAATGTGGGAGGAAACCGGAGTACCCGGAAAAAAACCCACGCATGCACGCAGAGATGGCAGAGGGTGGAATTGAACCCGGGTCTCCTAGCTGCGCAAACCACACGACCGCGTGTGGCCCAAAAATTCATTCATTTTCTTTAGCTTTTCCTCACGAGGGTTGCGGGGGGTGCTGGAGCCTATCTCAGCCATCTTCGAACGAGAGGTGGGGTACACCCTGGACTGGTCGCCAGCCAATCACAGGGCACATATAGACAAACAACCATTCACACTCACATTCATACCTATGGACAATTTGGAGTCGCTAATTAACCTAGCATGTTTTTTTTTACAATGTGGGAGGAAACCGGAGTACCCGCAAAAAACCCACGTCCTAGTGTGACCGTGCATTGCAATTTGTACACACCTTAGTAGTATAAAACCTACCAAAGTGCTTAAATATGCAGTAGAAAGTTTTTTTTTTTTTTTTTTTTTGCCGCGTTAAAAAAGGTTGTCCCCCGTTCGCTGTCTTGCATCATTTGTTCTCTTGTGTCTTGAACTTTCGTTGTCCTCTCCCACTCCCTCTGCCTTTTGTATGCGAAGTGCTTGGGTTTGGGGATCGTGATGGATTAGTGAGACGTATTGCAGCTGCAATAGCTTTTTCCCGCCGGGTTAATACCCGCCCCCCCAACAACAATCGTTTTGTTCATATGTTAGGGATAAAATGCTTGGGTGTTTTGTTATTAATTATTCTGTTGAGCTATTTTTTTTTTTTTTTTTTTGTCCGCATTGAATGTTTTGCTATCACGCTTCTGTAATTCCCAGAAGCACTAAATATTATTTAAATACATCCAAATATGTCCAAATGTTTAATTTTAATGGTTTCATGGTTTCTGTCACCTTTTTCAAATTCAATGAAAAATGTTATTTTCATTGATGATGTTATTTGAATTTGTGCAATTTGGTCATTTCCTCGACAAAATTAATTCCTCCAAAGCCAACTGATTGATAAACAACACAAAGTCTAAAAATATAAATAAAATAATGAAAGAATAAATAAATATAAAAAAATAATAACTTCAATAAAAATGTGAAAGATTTTAATGAACAAAATCAAATATAAATAAATATGAATTAAGAGTAAAAAAAGTGACAAATAATAAAATAATTATAACAACTAAGTATAAGAAATAATTACATTAATTAAATATAAAGTGAGTAAAATAACAAGAGCTTTAAATAAAAAGTATACAAAAATAAATAAAATAATTAAGGAATAAAATAATTTAAAAATGAGAAAAATTTAGAAAATATCAGCAAAATCGTGAAGGAATAAATAAATACATATAAAAGACTGATTTCTATAAAAGTGAAAATATAAATTAAATTGAAAAAGAATAACAAATATTAATAAAATCATGAAGGAATAAGTAAGCCAAAAAAAATTACTGACTTCAATTAAAAGGTAATTTTTTTTTATATGGAATACTGATGGAATAAAACTAAAATAAAGCAAAAATAAATACATAAAAATATAAGACTACTGACCAGGGTAAGCGGTACAAAATGGTTGGCTGCAAATCATGAAGGAATAAGTAAGCAAAAATGTTTTACTGACTTCAATTAAAGGGTAAAAAAAATGTATATTAAATACTGATGGAATAAAACTAAAATAAAGCAAAAATAAATACATAAAAATATAACACTACTGACCAGGGTAAGCGGTACAAAATGGTTGGCTACAAATCATGAAGGAATAAGTAAGCAAAAAAAATGTACTGACTTCAATTAATGAGTAAAAAATGTATATTAGATGATGCAATGAATCTAAAATAAAGCAAAAATAAATACATAAAAATATAAGACTACTGACCAGGGTAAGCGGTACAAAATGGTTGGCTACAAATCATGAAGGAATAAGTAAGCAAAAAAAAAATTACTGACTTCAATTAATGGGTAAAAAATGTATATTAGATGATGCAATAAATCTAAAATAAAGCAAAAATAAATACATAAAAATATAACACTACTGACCAGGGTAAGCGGTACAAAATGGTTGGCTGCAAATCATGAAGGAATAAGTAAGCAAAAAAAATTACTGACTTCAATTAAAGGGTAAAAAAAATGTATATTAAATACTGATGCAATAAAACTAAAATAAAGCAAAAATAAATACATAAAAATATAACACTACTGACCAGGGTAAGCGGTACAAAATGGTTGGCTGCAAATCATGAAGGAATAAGTAAGCAAAAAATTTTTACTGACTTCAATTAAAGGGTAAAAAAAATGTATATTAAATACTGATGGAATAAAACTAAAATAAAGCAAAAATAAATACATAAAAATATAACACTACTGACCAGGGTAAGCGGTACAAAATGGTTGGCTGCAAATCATGAAGGAATAAGTAAGCAAAAAAAAATTACTGACTTCAATTAAGGGTAAAAAAAAATGTATATTAAATACTGATGGAATAAAACTAAAATAAAGCAAAAATAAATACATAAAAATATAAGACTACTGACCCAGGGTAAGCGGTACAAAATATTTGGCTACAAATCATGAAGGAATAAGTAAGCAAAAAAATTTTACTGACTTCAATTAAAGGGTAAAAAAAAATGTATATTAAATACTGATGGAATAAAACTAAAATAAAGCAAAAATAAATACATAAAAATACAAGACTACTGACCAGGGTAAGCGGTACAAAATGGTTGGCTGCAAATCATGAAGGAATAAGTAAGCAAAATTTTTTTTACTGACTTCAATTAAAGGGTAAAAAAATGTATATTAAATACTGATGGAATAAAACTATAATAAAGCAAAAATAAATACATAAAAATATAAGACTACTGACCAGGGTAAGCGGTACAAAATGGTTGGCTACAAATCATGAAGGAATAAGTAAGCAAAACAAAATACTGACTTCAAATAAAGGGTAAAAAAAAATGTATATTAAATACTGATGGAATAAAACTAAAATAAAGCAAAAATAAATACATAAAAATATAAGACTACTGACCAGGGTAAGCGGTACAAAATGGTTGGCTACAAATCATGAAGAAATAAGCAAAAATAATATACTGACTTCAATTAATGGGTAAAAAATGTATATTAGATGATGCAATAAATCTAAAATAAAGCAAAAATAAATACATAAAAATATAAGACTGCAAGTCACTGTGATTTTTTTGCCTGAAGTCAACCGGGATAGACTCCAACTCTGCGACCCTGACTCGGGTAAGCGGTACAAAATGCAAACAGTCAGCAAATCAAGACTGTTTGTTTTTTTTTCGATGAGAAACTGCTTTGTCGGGGGGGGGGGGGGGGGGGGGAGCAAAGGAGAGAAATTATGAGGACCTGCGAACACGCCATGTGAGGCAAACACACCTTCCGAAAGTATGTAGTTTACTGGAGTTGTGTCAACTCCTGCGCCTTCAGAAGTGTCAACAGGTAGCTTTTAAAGCCTCCCAGTACTGTACTAGGTTGAAGACTTGGGGGGGGGGGGGTTGTCATGCCATCAGGGGTCCTGTAGTTCACTCGTGCGGCTTGCCTCGCCAATGGTGCCCACAGCCCCCCCCCCCCCCCCCTTTTTTTTATTTTTTTTTATTTTTATGAATGATACTTTTGTTCTTGGTCAGCAGAGGTGAAAGAAGCCAGTCAGTCAAAGTTGGAGGACTTGTAAAAAAAGGAAAAATATTAAATCTCCCCCCCCCCCACACACACACTTTCCCCGGTTACCTATTCCCACTCTGTTACACAGTTTCCAACGACTAATTATTCGAATTTTTTTTTCCCTCTCTGCCAACATTCTTGGTTAAACGGTGACTGATTGCTGAGAAGCCGGGATTCGGGACTTTCACAGCTCGTGAAAATTAATCAGTAAATTTATAAACATTGGATGAGGTGTTCAGGATCTGGCTTTCAGTCCGGCACCACCGCGAGCCAGGACTCCCGGATGGGCTGCACTGTATTTGTTTATGGAGTGGACGCCTGATGCAAGAAACACACCTTGATTTTTGTTTTTGTGTACACCATTTGGCAACCCGGGATTTCTGTGGCAACGCAGATGGAATCTCGAAATTGGCCAATGAAAACAGACCGTTAAACGGGTGAATTTACATAATGTGAATGAAATGCACGGTGGTCGAGTGGTTGTCACGCAGGCCTCACAGCGAGGAGACCCCGAGTCCAATTCCACCCACGGCCATCTCTGTGTAAAGTTTGCATGTTCTCCCCGTGCATGCGTGGGTTTTTTTTCGGGTACTCCGGTTTCCTCCCAAATTCCATAGATGGCGCTGCAATGCTGGGAGGGAGGCTGATATCATTGCAGTACTCCGGGTACTCCCGATTTCCTCCCACATTCCAAGGTCGCTGAATTGGCGACTCCAAATTGTCCATAGGTATGAATGTGAGTGTGAATGGTTGTTTGTCTATATGTGCTGACTCTGTCCACAAGTGGGAGGGTGGCTGATGTCATTGCAGTACTCCGGGTACTCCGATTTCCTCCCACATTCCAAAAACATGCTAGTCGCTTAATTGGCGACTCCAAATTGTCCATAGGTACGAATGTGAGTGTGAATGGTTGTTTGTCTATATGTGCCCTGTGATTGGCTGGCCACCAGTCCAGGGTGTAACCCCGCCTCTCGTTCGAAGACGGCTGGGATAGGCTCCAGCACCCTCGCAACATTGTGAGAACAAGCGCTAGAAAATGAATGAATTCAAGTCAATTCATTTGTCGACTGCCGAATGCTGTCTCTGTCCTCCATAGGGGAGGGAGGCTGATATCATTGCAGTACTCCGGGTACTCCGATTTTTTTTCCGGAACTGTTTTTTTTTTTTGGTGCTTTGCTTTTCCATTGTTGTGGTTACACAATTGGTTCGAAATTCCGGGGTCTTTTTTTTTTATTGGTTCCACTCAGGCTCCAAAAGCTTGCTGGGCTATGCCGATTAACCGTTTAGCAAAAAGTCCACGAATTAGCTCAATTTATATATGACATTGCATTGCAAATGTAACAATGGAAAAACGCTATGAAAACACGGATACCGAAATAATTTGGACATTTGAAGGAGTGCCGAAGATGTTTTTAACGGCGAGGGACCGCGCCCAAACCCTGACTTTAATATAAGGAATATTTTACAGTGTCTGATTACGACATGCAAGTCCTGAGTGGAGGGAAAAAAATACGATAATCACGGTTATTTTTGCACACAGCTCGTTTTAGCCATAAACAGATATTCTCCATACACACTGAATATTTTTTATACAGTAAACCTCGGATATATCGGACTCGGATATATCGGAAATTCGCTCACAACGGACAGATAAAAAAAGAACCGATTTTTCTGTAATGCATTTCCAATAAAAATTCATTGCATATATCGGATTTTTTTATAACGGATTTCGCCTATTTCGGATAAAAAAATCTCCAGTCCCGTTCCAATGCATTTCCATTAAATATCCCTCGCATATATCGGATGGCCGCATCGTGGCGCTCCGATTCGCCGAATTGTGACAGGCCGCTATACGACGTCATTTGCAGCATTTGCAGCGTTGCCAGGTACATTGGAAACATAGTCAAGGAAGTGCCTTTTTATAACGGATAAAATTCGATTTACGCATATACCGGATATAAATCCCATATATGCTTAAAACGGACATTTTCCGGTATACGCATATAATGGATTTCGCTTATATCGGACAAAACCAGTGGGAACAATTGAATCCGATATATCCGAGGTTTACTGTATAATAAAAACAATCTCTTGCCTATGCAGTTGGAATTGCAGTTTTTGTATGCAGAGGCTGACATAATGAACTGATGTGTTCAATGCCCCGAGGGAAAAATTTTACCAGGTTTTGAACTGCAGTAAAGCAACAAACAAAGATATTCGAACAAGGTTTGTTGTCGTTTTCCAATATAATGGTTTATTGTTTTTTGTTTTGTTTTTTTTTGGGGGGGGGGGCTTGCTTTCAAAGTGCAATTGGTTTATCTTCTTGCTCCATGGTTTCATGGCAGTGGTCGGTGTCATTTCCTGCTTTGTGGTATTTACAGCCCACAGATAAACCAGATTATCTGCATCGGCTCCAATTGAAGCTGCATTCTTGGTCTGATAACGTGAACCTCACACCCTGTTGGAATCTCCTACCTGAAACGCTGAACAATAGCAAATACGACCACCGGGAATTTTCACCGTACAGTAGCAGTTTTATAGTTTTTTAAAAAATGAGGCAATACCGTGTTGCATTATATCGGCCTGAATATCAAATCGGCGAGATATTGTTACTCCCAATACAGCCTCGCTAGCACGTCTATCCGGATAGAGCCCATGTGATCGCGACGACCATGTTTGTTTGCAAGGCCACGATGCGGCCATCCGATACTATATGCGAGGGAAATTTAATGGAAATGCATTGGAACGGGACTGGAGATTTTGTCCGGATAGGCGAAATCCGTTATAAAAAATCCGATATATGCAATGAATTTTTATTGGAAATGCATTACAGAAAAATCGAGCTCCTGTAGCTTTGTTTGAAACAACGGCTTAGCATATAGTGACCTACAGCATGTTATTTTTTTGTTGCACCGTGAGTGAGTGAGTGAGTGAGTGAGTGAGGCATTTGTTGTGATGAGCTCCTGTAGCTTTGTTTGAAACAACGGCTTAGCATATAGTGACCTACAGCATGTTATTTTTTTGTTGCACCGTGAGTGAGTGAGTGAGTGAGTGAGTGAGTGAGGCATTTGTTGTGATGAGCTCCTGTAGCTTTGTTTGAAACAACGGCTTAGCATATAGTGACCTACAGCATGTTATTTTTTTCTTGCACGGTGAGTGAGTGAGTGAGGCATTTGTTGTGATGAGCTCCTGTAGCTTTGTTTGAAACAACGGCTTAGCATATAGTGACCTACAGCATGTTATTTTTTTGTTGCACCGTGAGTGAGGCATTTGTTGTGATGAGCTCCTGTAGCTTTGTTTGAAACAACGGCTTAGCATATAGTGACCTACAGCATGTTATTTTTTTGTTGCACCGTGAGTGAGTGAGTGAGTGAGTGAGTGAGGCATTTGTTGTGATGAGCTCCTGTAGCTTTGTTTGAAACAACGGCTTAGCATATAGTGACCTACTGCATGTTATTTTTTGTTGCACCGTGAGTGAGTGAGTGAGTGAGTGAGGCATTTGTTGTGATGAGCTCCTGTAGCTTTGTTTGAAACAACGGCTTAGCATATAGTGACCTACAGCATGTTATCTTTTTGTTGCACCGTGAGTGAGTGAGTGAGTGACTGAGGCATTTGTTGTGATGAGCTCCTGTAGCTTTGTTTGAAACAACGGCTTAGCATATAGTGACCTACAGCATGTTATTTTTTTGTTGCACCGTGAGTGAGTGAGTGAGTGAGTGAGTGAGGCATTTGTTGTGATGAGCTCCTGTAGCTTTGTTTGAAACAACGGCTTAGCATATAGTGACCTACAGCATGTTATTTTTTTGTTGCACCGTGAGTGAGTGAGTGAGTGAGTGAGGCATTTGTTGTGATGAGCTCCTGTAGCTTTGTTTGAAACAACGGCTTAGCATATAGTGACCTACAGCATGTTATTTTTTTGTTGCACCGTGAGTGAGTGAGTGAGGCATTTGTTGTGATGAGCTCCTGTAGCTTTGTTTGAAACAACGGCTTAGCATATAGTGACCTACAGCATGTTATTTTTTTTGTTGCACCGTGAGTGAGTGAGTGAGTGGGGCATTTGTTGTGATGAGCTCCTGTAGCTTTGTTTGAAACAACGGCTTAGCATATAGTGACCTACAGCATGTTATTTTTTTGTTGCACCGTGAGTGAGTGAGTGAGGCATTTGTTGTGATGAGCTCCTGTAGCTTTGTTTGAAACAACGGCTTAGCATATAGTGACCTACAGCATGTTATTTTTTTGTTGCACCGTGAGTGAGTGAGTGAGTGAGGCATTTGTTGTGATGAGCTCCTGTAGCTTTGTTTGAAACAACGGCTTAGCATATAGTGACCTACAGCATGTTATTTTTTTGTTGCACCGTGAGTGAGTGAGTGAGGCATTTGTTGTGATGAGCTCCTGTAGCTTTGTTTGAAACAACGGCTTAGCATATAGTGACCTACAGCATGTTATTTTTTTGTTGCACCGTGAGTGAGTGAGTGAGGCATTTGTTGTGATGAGCTCCTTTAGCTTTGTTTGAAACAACGGCTTAGCATATAGTGACCTACAGCATGTTATTTTTTTGTTGCACCGTGAGTGAGTGAGTGAGTGAGGCATTTGTTGTGATGAGCTCCTGTAGCTTTGTTTGAAACAACGGCTTAGCATATAGTGACCTACAGCATGTTATTTTTTTGTTGCACCGTGAGTGAGTGAGTGAGTGAGTGAGGCATTTGTTGTGATGAGCTCCTGTAGCTTTGTTTGAAACAACGGCTTAGCATATAGTGACCTACAGCATGTTATTTTTTTGTTGCACCGTGAGTGAGTGAGTGAGTGAGGCATTTGTTGTGATGAGCTCCTGTAGCTTTGTTTGAAACAACGGCTTAGCATATAGTGACCTACAGCATGTTATTTTTTTGTTGCACCGTGAGTGAGTGAGTGAGTGAGGCATTTGTTGTGATGAGCTCCTGTAGCTTTGTTTGAAACAACAGCTTAGCATATAGTGACCTACAGCATGTTATTTTTTTGTTGCACCGTGAGTGAGTGAGTGAGTGAGTGAGTGAGGCATTTGTTGTGATGAGCTCCTGTAGCTTTGTTTGAAACAACGGCTTAGCATATAGTGACCTACAGCATGTTATTTTTTTGTTGCACCGTGAGTGAGTGAGTGAGTGAGTGAGGCATTTGTTGTGATGAGCTCCTGTAGCTTTGTTTGAAACAACGGCTTAGCATATAGTGACCTACAGCATATTATTTTTTTGTTGCACCGTGAGTGAGTGAGGCATTTGTTGTGATGAGCTCCTGTAGCTTTGTTTGAAACAACGGCTTAGCATATAGTGACCTACAGCATGTTATTTTTTTGTTGCACCGTGAGTGAGTGAGTGAGTGAGTGAGTGAGTGAGTGAGTGAGGCATTTGTTGTGATGAGCTCCTGTAGCTTTGTTTGAAACAACGGCTTAGCATATAGTGACCTACAGCATGTTATTTTTTTGTTGCACCGTGAGTGAGTGAGTGAGTGAGGCATTTGTTGTGATGAGCTCCTGTAGCTTTGTTTGAAACAACGGCTTAGAATATATTGACACTGAGAGGGTTATTTTTTTTGTTGCACCGTAAGTGAGTGAGTGAGTGAGTGAGTGAGTGAGGCATTTGTTGTGATGAGCTCCTGTAGCTTTGTTTGAAACAACGGCTTAGCATATAGTGACCTACAGCATGTTATTTTTTTGTTGCACCGTGAGTGAGTGAGTGAGTGAGTGAGGCATTTGTTGTGATGACCTCCTGTAGCTTTGTTTGAAACAACAGCTTAGAATATATTGACACTGAGAGGGTTATTTTTTTTTCTTGCACCGTGAGTGAGTGAGTGAGGCATTTATCTGTCCGTTGTGAGCGAATTTCCGATATATCCGAGTCCGATATATTCGAGGTTTACTGTATTGCACATCATGACTGGTTCAAGACTCTTTATCCTTATATTTGACTTGCAAGTATTTCCATATTTCTGTTCATCTTCATTCTCTAAACAGGTCTGCGACTTTCGTATTCATTTTACCCTCAACCTGAATATACCGTATCCAAACAACACATGGGATTGATATTTAGCAATACCGGATTATGTAACCATTTAGTCTTGTCATCATTTATCACAGCTGCATTTTTTTTTTGTGTGTGGGTCCTCTTCAATCTGTCGAAACCAGGACAGGCCCAAGGACCTTAATGAGTAAAGCAGCCAGAAATGGTGAGGGAGGAAGGGACGCTACAGTCCTACGCAGGCCTCCCATCATCTGCGTACGAGCCACAAAATCTGCACTTAATCTTCCTGAACATGTTAAATTGTTTGGCAGCGTTTCCCAAGTGGACTACGGAATACTGGAGGATAAGGACCGGGTTGTTGGAAGCGTCTAAGTAACTGTACCGGCGAGTAAATGTACTGTAGATGGATTATAGATAGTAGCAGCCATGATGAGTGTATGGATTGTATGCGTAGTTTAAGTGTAGTCGGGACTGCGGAAGACTGCAATATGATCCTTGTCGGATTTTTTGGGGGGGCCCCACACACACACACACAAGGTCCTGGAGAGATCTGGTAATGAAATTCAAGATGACCAAATTGAGAGTGAAAAACGGAGGGGGGGGGGGGGGGGGGCTGCGGAGGGTGTCGGTTCATTTCTAAATCCCGGATTTTTTTCTTGTTTTTGTTTTTTTTTTTACTTTTATTTAATGCATGACGTTCAGAGCTTTTTTTTCCGAAGCCTCTCATTCTGCAAGAGTCTTCCATTTTTATGAAATTAAAGATGACCAAATTGGGGGGGGGGCTGTGGAGGGTGTCGGTTCATTTCTAAATCCTGGATTTTTTTCTTGTTTTTGTTTTTTTTTACTTTTATTTAATGCATGGCGTCCAGAGTTTTTTTTTTCCGAAGGAGCCTCTCATTCTGCAAGAGTTTTCCATTTCTCTGAAATTCAAGATGACCAAATTGAGAGTGAAAAACTGGGGATGGGGGGGGGGGGTGCAGTGGGTGTCGGTTCATTTCTAAATCCCAGATTTTTTTCTTGTTTTTGTTTTTTTACTTTTATTTAATGCATTTTTTTTCTCCGAAGCCTCTCATTCTGCAAGAGTTTTCCATTTTTATGAAATTCAAGATGACCAAATTGAGAGTGAAAAACGGGGGGGGGGGGGGGGGGCGGGGGCTGCGGAGGGTGTCGGTTCATTTCTAAATCCCGGATTTTTTTCTTGTTCTTGTTTTTGTTTTTTTTTTACTTTTATTTAATGCATGGCGTCCAGAGCGTTTTTTCCCGAAGCCTCTGATTCTGCAAGAGTTTTCCATTTTTATGAAATTCAAGATGACCAAATTGAGAGTGAAAAACGGGGGGGTGCAGTGGGTGTTGGTTCATTTCTAAATCCCAGATTTTTTTTCTTGTTTTTGTTTTTTTACTTTTATTTAATGCATTTTTTTCTCCGAAGCCTCTCATTCTGCAAGAGTTTTCCATTTTTCTGAAATTCAAGATGACCAAATTGAGAGTGAAAAGGGGGGTGGGGGGGGGGGGTCATTTCTCATCCAGGATTTCTTTGTTGTTTTTGTTTTTTTTTACTTTTATTTAATGCATGGTGTCCAGAGCTTTTTTTTCCGAAGCCTTTCATTCTGCAAGAGTTTTCCATTTCTCTGAAATTCAAGATGACCAAATTGTGAGTGAAAAACGGGAGGGGGGGGGGGGCTGCAGAGGGTGTCGGTTCATTTCTAAATCGCGGATTTTTTTCTTGTTTTTGTTTATTTTTACTTTTATTTAATGCATGGCGTACAGAGCTTTTTTTCCCGAAGAAGCCTCTCATTCTGCAAGAGTTTTCCATTTTTCTGAAATTCAAGATGACCAAATTGAGAGTGAAAAACCGGAGTGGGGGGGCTGCGGAGGGTGTCGGTTCATTTCTAAATCTTGGATTTTTTTCTTGTTTGTTTTTTTTTACTTTTATTTAACGCATGGCGTCCAGATCTTTTTTTTCCGAAGCCTCTCATTCTGCAAGAGTTTTCCATTTCTCTGGAAGAATTCCATTCATCAGCAATTTTCCCTTTTTAAAACATGCGTTGTGATATTAGCCTTTTGTGTGCAAGCAAATCAAGTCTTGTGTGCATATTTTTTCATGCCGCTACACGCTCACCTTGAAGCCGGATTGAACAGTGAGGATCCCCCCCGGGGGCTGAAGTGACGTGAATCCGAAAAGAAAAAAAAAACCATACAATAAGAATAGGAGTACTCGAAGCAAAGCTTATTAAATCCTACCCCTCCATGTGGTACTTTTACAATCAGTAACTGTTACATTTGTTCACTTCCTGCTTTCCTAATATAATTTAAGTGATTTATTCATTAAATTTTATTTTATTTTGATTTTATTTTTGAATTTTAGTTTAATTTTAGTTTTATTTTACTTTGATTTATTAATTTATTTTTTATTAGTTTTTTTATTTTTATTTTCCTACCCCTCCATCTGGTACTTTTACAATCAGTAACTGTTACATTTGTTCACTTCCTGCTTTCCTAATATAATTTAAGTGATTTATTCATTACATTTTATTTTATTTTGATTTTATTTTTTAATTTTACTTTTAATTTACTTTTATTTATTTATTTTTTATTAGTTTGTTTTTTTGTTTTTTTTTGTTATTTAATTTTTTTTTCCTACCCCTCCATCTGGTACTTTTACAATCAGTAACTGTTACATTTGTTCACTTCCTGCTTTCCTAATATAATTTAAGTGATTAATTCATTAAATTTTATTTTATTTTGATTTTATTTTTTAATTTTAGTTTAATTTTATTTTTATTTTACTTTTATTAATTATTTTTTATTAGTTTGTTTTTTTGTTATTTTTTTTATTAATTTTTTTTCCTACCCCTCCATCTGGTACTTTTACAATCAGTAACTGTTACATTTGTTCACTTCCTGCTTTCCTAATATAATTGAAGTTTTTTTTTTTAATTTAATTTTTGTTTTTTTGTCACGTACCGAAGTACGAGGTGATATGACCATACAATGACATAATGGGTACCATAGTAACTGTCACTAACTGTAACTAGTAATATAGTGATATATATATTGCACATCATGACTGGTTCAAGACTCTTCATCCTTGTATTTGACTTGCAAGGGATCCCAAATTTTCAAGCGGTATTGTATGTGTAGCCATATTTCTAGTTAATCTTCTTTCTCTAAAACAGGTCTTCAAAAAGGAGAGCGATGGCTCTCAAACTTTTAAGAATATAGCAAACATGGCAGTGATGTGCATTTTCTAACGTATGGATTCATGCATTTTTGTGCATAATCGTGACTTTATGTCGTTTCTCCTCCGCAGAGACGTGAGCATGAACAACATCACGGAGCTCCCAGCGAATGTTTTCAAGAATTTCCCCTATCTGGAGGAGCTGTGAGTACATGCCTCAGTTTTTTTTTTTTCTTTCATTAGCGGCGTATTGACACAGTACAATGTTGACATGAGGGCCCGGGGATTCATTGCTACGGACCTGCTTATTTGACTTAGCACCGCTAACACATGGCATGGGGGGCATTCCATATCCTTTGCGGGGGGGAGATAAGCACGTAAAATGTAAAAAAAAAAAAAAAAAGATACAAAAATGAAGTAAGGGTCACGTGACATCCTGAGAGGATTGATGGGTGTTTTTGTGAGTGTTTTCTAAATGTTTAGATACCTGGGTTTTTTTTTTTGGGGGGGGGTGAGATAGTATCTGTCTACCTGATATCGGGTATCTAGCGCTGCCCAGAGAATGCTAAGTGACCGGCGAGTAACCGAACTCCGGTTGATTCCAACAACCCTCAGTAGTCCCTCGTCCACCGTCTTCTTTTTCCATTCGCCATTTAAATTTCCATTGAATTCGGTTTACCGTTCATACAATTGCATTGAGGAAGTTATTTGGGAAAAATTGTTCCCATGAGTCCTAACCTGTCTAGTATTTGTTATTATTGTTCCTTCGAAAAAAAAAAAAAAAAAAACTTGATTGACACGACTCCAGTTCCTGTCTATGTTTATTTAACCTTCTCATGCAACAAGTCCTAAGACTCGTCTCGGTGAACATTGTCTCGGAGGGCCTCCTTTTCTTCCCAGCTGCTGCAGTGTCAGTGAACCAGAGCGCCCCCCCCCTCTCTCCTCCCAACCCCCCCCGCCGCCCCTCCGAGGGCTACGAGGCTTCACAGAAAAGAAGTAAAAGAAAAGAGGCAGGCCATACACGTGCAAAACCGGAACTGACACCGGGGGAAAAAAGAATATTCCTTCGTGCCTAGTCACGCCTTGCTAGCGTTCTAGTCCGCGTTGCCAATTGCACAACCCGAGTATGACATGATGATGACAGGTATGCCATGTTGCTTTCAGTGTTTTTTTTTTTTTTGTTTTTTTTTCCTGAAAGTAACCAGCAAGTGATATCAATCAAAGGGATGACGTCAGAGTACGTCAGATAAAGTAGCTCATTTTTGCAGTGATTGCCACAGGACTACGATCTATCTGTGGCTAGCTGTGAGAGTGCTACTAGATGACAATCGCACAATTTGCATCGCTCGCACAAAAAAAAAACGCGGCCCGAGTGAGGATTTATGGGTAAAACTGAGCTAGTCTTTTGGTTTGTGAATGTGCAATCTTATTTTGTTCATTCATTCATTCATTTTCTAACGCTACGTTATGCTAGCCATAGCATTTCAGTATGTGGAATCAAACTATGGAATGGATTGAGTAAGGGAATCAAACAATGCACAACAATGAGCCAATTCAAGAAACAATACAAGCTGTAAATGTAATAAACTGTATTATGGAAAGCAGGAAGTGAACAAATGAAACAGTTACTGATTGTAAAAGTACCAGATGGAGGAGTAGGATTTAATAAGCTTTGCTTCTTCCTACTCCTTCCTCCGACTAAGACTAAACAGCGCCTCGGTACGTGACAAAAAATATAAAAATAAATAAAACTAAAATAAAATTAAAATAAAACAAATTAAAAAATAATAAAATAAAATTTTATGAATAAATCACTTAAATTATATTAGGAAAGCAGGAAGTGTACGTGACAAAAAAAACTACAATAAAACTACAATAAAACTACAATAAAATTAAAATAAAACTAAAATTAAAAAATAATAAAGTAAAATTTTATGAATAAATCACTTAAATTGTATTAGGAAAGCAGGAAGTGAACAAATGTAACAGTTACTGATTGTAAAAGTACCAGATGGAGGGGTAGGATTTAATAAGCTTTGCTTTTTCCGACTCCTTCCTCCGACTAAGACTAAACAGCGCCTCGGTACGTGACAAAAAATAAAAATAAATAAAACTAAAATAAATTAAAATAAAACTAAAATTAAAAAATAATAAAATAATATTTTATGAATAAATCACTTAAATTATATTAGGAAAGCAGGAAGTGTACGTGACAAAAAATAAAAATAAATAAAACTACAATAAAACTACAATAAAATTAAAATAAAACTAAAATTAAAAAATAATACAATAAAACGTTATGAATAAATCACTGAAATTATATTAGGAAAGCAGGAAGTGAACAAATGTAACAGTTACTGATTGTAAAAGTACCAGATGGAGGGGTAGGATTTAATAAGCTTTGCTTTTTCCGACTCCTTCCTCCGACTAAGACTAAACAGCGCCTCGGTACGTGACAAAAAATAAAAATAAATAAAACTAAAATAAAACTAAAATAAATTAAAATAAAACTAAAATTAAAAAATAATAAAATAATATTTTATGAATAAATCACTTAAATTATATTAGGAAAGCAGGAAGTGTACGTGACAAAAAATAAAAATAAATAAAACTACAATAAAATTAAAATAAAACTAAAATTAAAAAATAATAAAATAAAATTTAATGAATAAATCACTTAAATTATATTAGGAAAGCAGGAAGTGAACAAATGTAACAGTTACTGATTGTAAAAGTACCAGATGGAGGGGTAGGATTTAATAAGCTTTGCTTCTTCCTACTCCTTTTTGGACATGTGGAACTGTGAACTGATTATGTGATGCATTCAATTGCAATCTGATGCATGTTCAAATGAAATAATACCATTACTATTACCATAAAACAAACACAAATTACCAGTCCAGAAAGCACTTCTGAAAAAATGTTCAGTCCACCAGAAGAAAAAACATTAGTTTCCTTTCAGAGAAAAACTAATATGAACATAATTTGCATAAAACCCCAGCAATGTCTAGCAGGAAATCGTATTTTTACCGTTCCTTTCCCTCTGGGACGTGAAAGGCATGCGGTCCTCGAACACAACCCGGCCTTAGTTCTTGGCCTCACACCCTGCGGCTCCTGTTGCAGGGGTTTTTAGTCTGGTCAGACTCATATTGCCGGGTGATAAATCTGTCGCTAATCTCTCAGGCCCTGATAGTATACTCGGGCTGTGTGTACTACTCAGCCTTTTCCATGCTTATCCACACACACACACGTACTTTCTGAATGTTGGCAACAGGAAAGGGAGGTGTCCCCGCAAAAACCTTTTTATGGGTTACCTGAGGATAAGTTAAAAATGTTAGCGAGAACGTGTTTATAAATGGCTCTATTCACATGCGGGCCACTTTGCCTAAGAGGTCTACTATGTGTGCTTCGGACTCAAACACAAATTACCGACAGTGGAACGGCCCAGAAAGCATTTTTGGCAGTAGATATTTGGAAGTAGCCGAATAATATACATATTACATGCGGAGTTCCCCAGGGGTCAATACTGTGACCAAAACTGTTCAACTTATACATCAATGATACCAGCTTTAAGTCTTTTTCGTGAAGTTGGAGATACAGTAAACCTCGGATATATCGGACTCGGATATATCGGAAATTCGCTCACAACAGACAGATAAATGCCTCACTCACTCACTCACGGTGCAAGAAAAAAAATAACCCTCTCAGTGTCAATATATTCTAAGCCGTTGTTTCAAACAAAGCTACAGGAGCTCATCACAACAAATGACTCACTCACTCACTCACTCACTCACTCACTCACTCACTCACTCACTCACTCACTCACTCACTCACTCACTCACTCACGGTGCAACAAAAAATAACATGCTGTAGGTCACTATATGCTAAGCCGTTGTTTAAAACAAAGCTACAGGAGCTCATCACAACAAATGCCTCACTCACTCACTCACGGTGCTACAAAAAAATAACATGCTGTAGGTCACTATATGCTAAGCCGTTGTTTCAAACAAAGCTACAGGAGCTCATCACAACAAATGCCTCACTCACTCACTCACTCACTTACGGTGCAACAAAAAAAAATAACCCTCTCAGTGTCAATATATTCTAAGCCGTTGTTTCAAACAAAGTTACAGGAGCTCATCACAACAAATGCCTCACTCACTCACTCACTCACTCACTCACTCACTCACTCACGGTGCAACAAAAAAATAACATGCTGTAGATCACTATATGCTAAGCCGTTGTTTCAAACAAAGCTACAGGAGCTCATCACAACAAATGCCTCACTCACTCACTCACTCACGGTGCAACAAAAAAATAACATGCTGTAGGTCACTATATGCTAAGCCGTTGTTTCAAACAAAGCTACAGGAGCTCATCACAACAAATGCCTCACTCACTCACTCACTCACGGTGCAACAAAAAAATAACATGCTGTAGGTCACTATATGCTAAGCCGTTGTTTCAAACAAAGCTACAGGAGCTCATCACAACAAATGCCTCACTCACTCACTCACTCACTTACGGTGCAACAAAAAAAATAACCCTCCACGTGTCAATATATTCAAAGTCGTTGTTTCAAACAAAGTAACAGGAGCTCATCACAACAAATGCCTCACTCACTCACGGTGCAACAAAAAATAACATGCTGTAGGTCACTACAGTAAACCTTGGATATATATCGGATTCAATTGTTCCCACTGGTTTTGTCCGATATAAGCGAAATCCGTTATATGCGTATACCGGAAAATGTCCGTTTTATGCATATATCGGATTTATATCCGGTATATGCGTAAATCGGATTTTATCCGACCAAACAGCGCCTCAGTATGTGACAAAAAATAAAAATAAATAAAACTAAAATAAAATTAAAATAAAACAAAAAATTAAAAATAATAAAATAACATTTCATGAATAAATCACTTAAATTATATTAGGAAAGCAGGAAGTGAACAAATGTAACAGTTACTGATTGTAAAAGTACCAGATGGAGGGGGTAGCATTTAATAAGCTTTGCTTCTTCCTACTCCTTTCGGACATGTGGAACTGTGAACCGATTATGTGATGCATTCAATTGTAATCTGACACAATAATGTCTTTTATCGCCCAGGAGACTCGCAGGGAATGACCTGTCCTTCATCCACCCCGAAGCCCTGTCTGGACTACATCAGCTCAAAGTCCTGTAAGCATACACACCCTGGCCACCAGCACTGTCAACACTCTCATGTGGATACAAACACACACACACACACATACACACACACACACGGTGACAGTGTGAAGTTTTCCACCCACGGCGGGGGGGGGGGGGTGGAAAAGTAAATATTTCACGATGTTGTTGTGCAACATTGTGGCGCTGTTAGTTGGTCGCCCCCAAAACATTTAAGTTCACACTTATACATATTTGGCCCCGCTACAGTGTATTACCGGTACAACACCATGTGTTGCGAATACTTCACATTTGACTGCATATCGGTCGACATTCTGAAGTCCAAACAACGTAAAACATAAGTCGAAGTCCTGCAGAGGGAAGGTAGCAGAACGATGAGTCAATTCAAGAAACAATAAAAGCAGTTGATGTTTGCTAAATACAATAATAATATATATAATAAAATAATAAAATAAAAAATATAAATATCATTAAAAATAAATAAGTAAAAACTTAAATTACAAAAATAAAAGCTAAATAAATTAAATTGACAAAAAAAATATAATACAATTCAAATAATTTTTAAAAAATAATAATTTTAAAAATAATAAAAAAAACTAAAAAAAAACTTAAACTATTTTATGAAAGCAGGAAGTGAACAAATGTAACAGTTATTATATATTCTTGTTTCAAGTTTGAATCTTGGACTGATTGTAGGTATTTCCATCTATCCATTTTCCTGCGGTTATCCGGGTCCCGGGTCGCGGGGGGCGGGGGCAGCAGTCTCGGTAGGGAAACCCAGACTTCCCGGTCCCCGGCCACCTCCTCTAAGTGAAATTCTGTCCATAAAAATTGTGAACAGAATCGGTGACAAAGGGAGGGAAGCCTTGGCGGACGGCAACGTTCACCGGAAACAGGCTCGATTTTAGACAAGGCAAAGCGAACCAAGCTCCTGCCCCGTTTGTACAAGGACCGGATGGCACCCCCACAAAGGGACGCCGCAAGGGACACGGTCAAAAGTCTTTTCCAAGTCCACAAACCACATATAGACCAGTTGGGCAAATTCCCATGAACCCTCCGGCACGAAAACCGAATTGGACCCCTTGTAGCAAAGGTTCGACCAACGTACCCTTCTGTCCAGCGCCCTGGAATAGACTTCCCAGGGGGGCTGAGGATTGTGGATCCCCCTGTAGTTTACAACACACCCTCCGGTCACCCTTCTTAAAGAAGGGGGCCACCACCCCGGTCTGCCAATCCAAAGGTACTGTTCCGGACTTGAGAGACGTGTCCGCCCAGACAGTCCCTCAACATCCGGAGCCTTGAGGAATTCTGGGGCGGAACTTGTCCACCCCCCAGAGCTTTTTTTTTTGACCACCCCAGATACCTCCACACCTCCACGGTGATGGAACTGTCCGGGTATGTGTCCTCAGACTCTGTCAGCGGGATTGAGAAGGGCCTCAAAAGTATTCCTTCCACCGTCCGAGTCCGTCCCCAGTCGGGGTCATCAGGCCCCCGTCCCCACTGTAAACAATAAAAAAAATCGATAAACAAAAAACAAATCGTAGATCCTCGTAGATATATGAAGGAGGAGAGGCTGCATCGCGGGAGTGAACAGGAAAAAAGACGGTATAAAGGTTGCATAGAGACTGTATGAACCATTTATTATTAAAGATCACTTTGTGGTGAAAAATATGGATATATATCGGATATCGA
This sequence comes from Doryrhamphus excisus, assembly GCF_030265055.1. Lineage (NCBI taxonomy): Eukaryota > Metazoa > Chordata > Actinopteri > Syngnathiformes > Syngnathidae > Doryrhamphus > Doryrhamphus excisus. Next base: position 1,396,118 of record NC_080472.1, on the reverse strand, counting down.
TATTCAACCAAAATATCGCCCAGCCCTAGCGTGTAGCATTTTTTTCATTTTGAGTTGAATTTGACACCATGAATATGTTCTTCCTCCCCAGGATGCTCCAGAACAATCAACTTAAGATGGTGCCCAGCCCCGCCCTGAGGAACCTCCATTCTCTCCAGTCTCTGTGAGTCACCCAATCAGCACAGTCTTTTCGGTTACACGCCAATTGATCGTTCAGAACGTCGTCAAAGCAGAAAGTAAAGAACGGTATGATCTCTGGAATTGAACTCGGGTTTCCTAGCTGTGTGTCCAACATGCTAACCACTTGTCCACCGTGCAGCCAATGTCACAAGATTAAAGTCTAAAAAAACAAACAAAAAAACTTAAAAAAACAAGAATATCATTTACAAGAAGAATAACGAAAAAAAAGGCTGTGATTTCATGAGAACTATTATATAATAATAATAATAATATTATTAAAATAATAATACAATAATAAAATAATAATATTTAAAAACATTTTTAAGTCTTATATGAGAAGAACAAAACAATAAATAAAGTTGGAATTTTGGGAAAATTTGATGAAAATTATGGACATTTAGTCCAAATATTATGTCAGTAAAATCAGATATTATTCAGGAAGAAAGTTAAAATATATGGAAATTTTAAATAATGGAAAAGTAATCTAAATAATATGGGAATAAAATCATAAATTATTTAGGAAGAAAGTGAAAATATTAGGAATATTTTTAATAAAAACTTAAAAAAAACTTTAAAAAACAAGAATAACATTTACAAGAAGAATAACAAAAAAAAGGCTATTAATATGGATAATTTGTTTTCAATTTAACAAAAATAAACTCTAACATTCTGAGGGAAAATGTTATTTTAGTACCATAGAGTTGAGATATTAAAAAAAACATTTTTAAGTCTTATATAAGAAGAACAAAACAATAAATAATGTTGGAATTTTGGGAAAATTTGATGAAAATTATGGACATTTAGTCCAAATATTATGTCAGTAAAATCAGATATTATTCAGGAAGAAAGTTAAAATATATGGAAATTTTAAATAATGGAAAAGTAATCAAAATAATATGGGAATAAAATCATAAATTATTTAGGAAGAAAGTTAAAATATTAGGAATATTTTTAATAAAAAGAGCAAAAATGGCGGGGGAAAAAACTGCAAAAAATAAAGTTCATACAAATAACACACATTTTTATTATTATTATTATTATTATTATTATTTTGATGAGATGAAGATTTCAATATTTTTTTCGTTGTTAGCATATACTCATTTTGCTTTACAAAATATCTTTATAGTATTTGGACACCATGTTAAATTTTGAATTAATTTTTTTTATTAAATTTTGGCTCCAGTGTAATAATAAAAATAATAATAATAATGTCAAACAAATGCGTCAAAATATATATTGTATAAACGTTCCACCCTACCAATAAAAAGGAACGTGACACTCGCCGGTGCGACTCCGAAGACGCTGACACAAATCCACACACGGCATGCTAAACAAAGACACAATTCTTGACAAAGAGCGATGCAGAAGAGTCTAATGAACCTTTAAAAATAGGCCAGGAATGTCCTGATGGCTCCTGCCAGCCCTCCAGGCAGCTACCTACTCTATGGGAAGTAGTGACACATAAGCCCCACAAAGCACACTTTCACTTTAGCACACTGGGACTCATGTTGTACTTGATGAAAGAGTTGAATTGCTTGGGGGGGGTCAGGCTCAGGATTTTTTTAATATAATTTTTTTGTGTGGGGGGGTCAGGCTCAGGATTTTTTATATAATTTTTTTGTGTGTGGGGGGGTCAGGCTCAGGATTTTTTATATAATTTTTTGTGGGGGGGGGTCAGGCTCAGGATTTTTTATATAATTTTTTTGTGGGGTGGGGGTCAGGCTCAGGATTTTTTAAATATAATTTTTGTGTGTGTGGGGGGGGGTCAGGCTCAGGATTTTTTATATAATTTTTTGTGGGGGGGGTCAGGCTCAGTATTTTTTTCAATATAATTTTTTTGTGTGGGGGGGGTCAGGCTCAGGATTTTTTAAATATAATTTTTTTGTGTGGGGGGGTCAGGCTCAGGATTTTATATATATTTTGGGGGGGGTCAGGCTCAGGATTTTTTTATATAATTTTTTTGTGGGTGGGGGGGTCAGGCTCAGGATTTTTTAATATAATTTTTTGTGTGGGGGGGTCAGGCTCAGGATTTTTTATATAATTTTTTGTGGGGGGGGTCAGGCTCAGGATTTTTTTCAATATAATTTTTTTGTGTGGGGGGGTCAGGCTCAGGATTTTTTTAATATAATTTTTTTGTGTGGGGGGGTCAGGCTCAGGATTTTATATATATTTTGGGGGGGGTCAGGCTCAGGATTTTTAAAATATAATTTTTTTTGTGGGTGGGGGGGTCAGGCTCAGGATTTTTTAAATATAATTTTGTGTGTGTGTGGGGGGTCAGGCTCAGGATTTTTTTTTATATAATATTTTGTGTGTGTGGGGTGGGTCAGGCTCAGGATTTTATATATATATTTTTTTGGGGGGGTCAGGCTGAGGATTTTGTATATAATTTTTTTGTGGAGGGGGATCAGGCTCAGGATTTTATATATATTTTTTGGGTGGGGGGTCAGGCTCAGGATTTATATTATTTTTTTGTGTGTGGGGGGTCAGGCTCAGGATTTTATACATTTTTTGGGGGGGGGGCTCAGGCTCAGGATTTTTTTATATAATTTTACTGTGGGGGGGGTCAGGCTCAGGATTTTATATATATTTTTTGGGGGGGTGGGGGTCAGGCTCAGGATTTTTTTATATATAATTTTGTGTGTGTGTGTGTGGGAGGGGGGTCAGGCTCCGGATTTTTTAATATAATTTTTTTGTGGGGGGGGGGGGGGGGGGGTCAGGCTCAGGATTTTATATACATTTCATGGGGGGGGGTCAGGCTCAGGATTTTTTTTTTTTGGGGGGTGGGGGGGTCAGGCTCAGGATTTTATATACATTTCATGGGGGGGGGGGTCAGGCTCAGGATTTTTTTTGAGGGGGGGGCAGCCTCAGAATTTTTTTTGTACTTTAAGCCCTGAAAAAGATGACTTTATTATATAATTTTTTAATGTAAAAAAAAAAATTTATGTAAAATTTTTTTTAAAAATTAAAATGACAAAAAATAGTTTTAAGAGAGAGAAAAGACGTGATTTTTGTTTTTGGACTAATATATATATATATGGGGGGGGGGGCATAAATGTAGGCCAGTGTTATTCCTCATCCTTTTACCTAAGGTGTGTTGTGTTTGTGTAACATGAAATGCTCAACTCCTAAGCTCATTAAGCTCAAGTCTTTTCATATTTTGACAATTGGAGAAACGTGTTGCCAATTTAACTTTGCACCGTGCACACCAACCTTTTTACCACCAGCTTCCGACTCTTCTTATTGTTTACCGGATGCCTCTTCTTTGGGAGCCTTTTGGGGTCTTTAGTTGAAGCGCGACGCTTTTTGTGGGGGGGGGGGGGGGCAGGACTCGCTTGTTATAAAGCCTCAGACCTAAATGTCAATCAAGGCTGTTTTTCTTCCAGCCCAGACACTTGAGGAATTTTGAGGGAGGGCGAGACACACACACACACACACACACACACACACACACACACACACACACACACAGCTTGGTGATGTTCAAAAGCACATTTAAACATTCAATACAAAAGTGTATTTCTTCTGGAAGTGGCCATTTTTTTTATTTTTTTATTTTTTAACAACTTAACTGATGTTGTCAAGTTGGTCTACAACAGCGGTTCCCAAAGTGTGGCGCGCCTGGAGCTGTGTCATAAGGGGTACGTGAATGAAACATTGAAAAACACTCCAAATTCCACGTGCGCCTGAACGCTTCACAGTGCAAGGAGACAGAGCGAGAAATTGTTCTTTGCTCTGTGTACATCATATACCAAGCGGTATTTAGTTTTTGGAAGGTTTCGTGTAACTATACTATGTTAGCATGTTAGCATTTTAGCTAATTTACTACTTATGTCTAAAGGGAAATACACACATGGCATGATGTCGGGACACTATGGGACTGTCTTAACACTTTATGGACTTGGTGCTTTCTTGCTAGATGCTACCATGCTAACGCTTAGCATGTTAGCATTTTAGCTAATTTACTCATGTCTAAAGGCAAATACACACACGGCATGATTTCGGGACACTATGGGACCGCCTGAACACTTTTGGGACCCGGTACCTTCTTGCTAGATGCTACCATGCTAACATTTAGCATGTTAGCATTTTAGCTAATTTACTCATTTATAAAACCAAATACACACACGGCATGATTTCGGGACACTATGGGACCGCCTGAACACTTTTGGGACCTGGTACCTTCTTGTTAGATGCTACCATGCTAACATTTAGCATGTTAGCATTTTAGCTAATTTACTCATTTATAAAGCCAAATACACAGCATGATTTCGGGACACTATGGGACCGTCTGAACACTTTCGGGACCTGATACCTTCTTGCTAGATGCTACCAAGCTCGCTCTGAGCATGTTAGCATTTTAGCTAATTTACTCATTTATAAAGCCAAATACACACACGGCATGATTTCGGGACACTATGGGACCGCATGAACACTTTTGGGACCTGGTACCTTCTTGCTAGATGCTACCATGCTAACATTTAGCCTGTTAGCATTTTAGCTAATTTACTCATTTATAAAGCCAAATACACACACAGCATGATTTCGGGACACTATGGGACGGCCTGAACACCTTTGGGACCTGGTACCTTCTTGCTAGATGCTACCATGTTAACATTTTGCATGTTAGCATTTTAGCTAATTTACTCATTTATAAAGCCAAATACACAGCATGATTTCGAGACACTATGGGACCGTCTGAACACTTTTGGGACCTGGTACCTTCTTGCTAGATGCTACCAAGCTCGCTCTGAGCATGTTAGCATTTTAGCTAATTTACTCATTTATAAAGCCAAATACACACATGGCATGATTTCGGGACACTATGGGACCGCCTGAACACGTTTGGGACCTGGTACCTTCTTGCTAGATGCTACCATGCTAACGTTTAGCATGTTAGCATTTCAGCTAATTTACTCATTTATAAAGCCAAATACACACACTGCATGATTTCGGGACACTATGGGACCGCCTGAACACTTTTGGGACCTGGTACCTTCTTGCTAGATGCTAGAGCATGTTAGCATTTTAGCTAATTTGCCGCTCTCTAAAGGCAAATACACACATGGCATGATGTAGGTATGCTATAGGACTGCCTCTTCACTTTTGAGACTCGGCGCTTTCTTTTTAGCTGCTACCGTGCTAACTGTTAGCATGTTGGCATTTTAGCATTTCAGCTTTGTCGCTCAATTCCTCGTCTAATGTACGCACGGCATTACTGGGCGGCACGGCACGGCAGACACCGGGCCCCGAGGTTCACAGCACAGGTGGCAAACCCGGAGATGCCAGCAAATGCCACGCCGGCTCGCCATGCCAGCAGCAAACGATGCGTGACGTTCACATGCAGTCCCGTTATAACGTGTTTATGAGCAAGGTCAAACGGGTAGCGGCCGATCTATTTGTAGCTTGAATGTATGGGAAACACCGGACTCTTGATAAGGGATTGATAATTGTGGCATTTAATGGGAGTTTGTTATTAGATCCATCAAAAAATGTATTTTTTTGTCCAGTTTATTTGATTTTTGTAAATTTTTTTGTTTCTACCCTTCTCTTTTCTTTAGCCGGCTCGATGCTAACCATATTACCACGGTCCCAGACGACAGTTTTGAGGGTCTTCAGCAACTGCGCCATCTCTGGTTGGATGACAACAACCTGACAGAGGTCCCCGTTGACTCTCTGAGGCACCAGGCAAACCTACAAGCGCTGACGTTGGCCCTCAACCGCATCTTGTACATACCAGACAACGCCTTTGCAAACCTCACCAGTCTGGTTGTTTTGTAAGTTGCATCAGTTCCGCTTTTCTAATTGTCATTTCAATTGAATCAAAAGATACCCGTCACTCATAATGTCCGTGGACATATCGGAGCTTAGTATGTGAGTTTCCTGAGTTTTTTTTACTTTTTTACTTTTTTTATTTCTTTATTTTCCTGGAAGTCGTGCTAGGTTTCCTGAAAATATATGATTAAAAAAAAATAGTCCAACAGGAACAACCTGATGGTTTACTTTGTATAGCATTAAGTGAGACACTGACTATTGCTGTTTGGTATACAGCGAGTGGCAACAAACGATTAAAAAAATATATTTATTTCAATAACTAAACTGTAAAATCAGGCTTTTATTTAATTTTAATTTTAATTTTAATTTTAATTTTAATTTTAATTTTAATTTTAATTTTAATTTTAATTTTAATTTTAATTTTAATTTTAATTTTAATTTTAATTTTAATTTTAATTTTAATTTTAATTTTAATTTTTTCATTCATTCATTTTCTACCGCTTTTTCCTCACAAGGGTCGCTGGGGTGCTGGAGCCTATCCCAGCTGCCTTCGGTCAAGAGGCGGGTTACACCCTGGACTGGTCACCAGCCAATCACAGGGCTTTATTTTATTTTATTTTATTTTATTTTATTTTATTTTATTTTATTTTATTTTATTTTATTTTATTTTATTTTATTTTATTTTATTTTATTTTATTTTATTTTATTTTATTTTATTTTATTTTATTTTATTTTATTTTATTTTATTCACAAGAGTCGCGGGGGTGCTGGAGCCTATCCCAGCTGCCTTCGGGCAAGAGGCGGGGTACACCCTGGACTGGTCGCTACCCAATTACAGGGCTTTATTTTATTTTATTTTATTTTATTTTATTTTATTTTATTTTATTTTATTTTATTTTATTTTATTTTATTTTATTTTATTTTATTTTATTTTATTTTATTTTATTTTATTTTATTTTATTTTATTTTATTTTATTTTATTTTATTTTATTATTGGACATTCAATGTCTTATATGGTGTTAATAACTTTTGTCTTTTTATTTTTTTTTAAGGCATCTTCACAACAACAGAATTAAGGAAATTGGCGGCAAATGTTTTACTGGTCTTGTGAACCTAGAAACACTGTAAGTTGCTGGTTAATGTGTATTGTGTGTGTGTGTATCGTGTGTGTATTGTGTGAGATTGGGAATGCGTGCGTATGCGTGCACGTGCGAACAGTTTCCCCCGCCCGCCTCCGCTCCGCTCCTCCAGACATCATTGTCTCCACTTCCTCCTGTAATTGCTCGAGAATAAATAGAGCAAAGTACATGATGCTTATCAAATCTGCCCTCCCACTGTTTGCTTCTTCCTGTCGCATAGCCATTAAAAAAAAAAAAAATCTATCTGAAAGGCAAACTCCTTCTTCCCAATACAATGTAGCACCTTTTGTATTTGCATATTTTGTAATATAAAATATGCAAATTTTCCGATTTTGCTCTTTGGTCCACTTGCAACTAGTCTTTTGTCCCTTTTGGGAAAACTCGGGCCAAATATTATGCTCATTTTCCTCCCCTTTTTATATTTGAGTTGTGGTTTCCTGTAGAGCAGCTACACACAATAACCCACACAAAAAAACTTTTAGCAGATCTTCCAGAATCGGCACCTATTCCGGCTGTATTTCCTTTTCATTTGTGCTTCCTGTCAAAACGGTCATTTTTAATTTATTCCTATAAACTATGAACCATAAGTCTTGCCCCTCTGTTGTGGTTTCCTGTAGAGCAGCTACACACAATAACCCCCACAAAAAAAACTTTTAGCAGATCTTCCAGAATCGGCACCTATTCCGGCTGTATTTCCTTTTGATTTGTGCTTCCTGCCAAAATGGTCTGTTTTTGTAAATTTATTCCTATAAACTATGAACCATAAGTCTTGCCCCTCTGTTGTGGTTTCCTGTAGAGCAGCTCCACACAATAACCCACAAAAAAAAAACTTTTTGCAGATCTTCCAGAATCTGCACCTATTCTGGTTGTATTTCCTTTTCATTTGTGCTTCCTGCCAAAACGGTCTGTTTTTAATTTATTCCTATAAACTATGAACAATAAGTCTACCCCACTGTTGTGGTTTCCTGTAGAGCAGCTCCACACAATAACCCACAAAAAAAAAAACTTTTTGCAGATCTTCCAGAATCTGCACCTATTCCGGCTGTATTTTTTTTTATTTGTGCTTCCTGCCAAAATGGTCTGTTTTTTTGAATTTATTCCTATAAACTATGAACAATAAGTCTCCCCCACTGTTGTCGTTTCCTGTAGAGCAGCTCCACACAATAACCCACACAAAAAAAACTTTTAGCAGATCTTCCAGAATCTGCACCTATTCCGGCTGTATTTCCTTTTTAACTCATATTTTTAAACTTTTCGAATGATTTTTATCTTTTTAGTCCTATTTTATGCTTTTAGTTTTTAGCTTTTAACTCCAGTATTTCCTCAGGGGGGTGGTCCTCCACACTGGGGGCTGTGTCGGGGTCTGCTGAGGGGGTGCCATTCTTGGGTGCCTTCGACCCGGCCGGCTGGGGGTCCCTCCCTTTTAATGTGGGAGTCCGCCCGTGTGTCAGAGTCGGGGGCGGGGGGCCCGGGTGCTGGTCTTTCCAGTGTGCACGGCCCCAAAGGTGGCGTTTCCTTGATCCTCAGTGCGATACCATGTCTCCCTACTGTGTGTGATTGTGCGTGTGTGTGTTGTTTTTAATTCTGTATAGCACTTTGTGTTGCATGTGTTTGTAGGAAAAGTGCTATACAAATAAAGTTGATTTTGATTTCTCATTGCAGAGATCTTAACTTCAACAACCTGGTTGTTTTCCCCAAGGCGATAGAGGCATTGCCCAAGCTGAAAGAATTGTAAGTATATCACTCTTGACATGTGACATGTCAGTCGGTTGAATCGACCACAAGCGATTTGATGTTAAAAAAAAAAAAAAAAAAAAAAAAAAAAAAAAAACAAGGGTTCCAGGACGGAACCTTGTGGGACACCAAAATATTTGGTGCGTTGTGTGAACTGTAATGATGGACCACAACCGGACGACGTCCGTTTTTTGTGGAGAGGGCTGCATGCGGTAAGAGTGATCAGCGCGCAGGCCACACACAGCTAGGAGACCCCGAGTTCAATTCCACCCTCGACCATCTCGGTGTGGAGTTAGCATGTTCTCCACAAAAACATGCTAGGTTAATTAGCGACCTCCACACACACACACGCAATCACATCACACTGACACAATTTAGTAAAGTGTTAAAAGCAAGCTAACTCTATTACTTGTGAAAACGCGCCCTTGATGTGATTCAACAGTCGGGGCGGGGTACGGGTCCAACACAAAGCTGCCCACGGCGGATGCCTGACTGTAAATCATGCGGTGGAAAAATACATCGGCGAACCCACGGCCGATACCGATACAAGGAAAAAAAAAATGCAAATATCGTATCGGTCGATCCTTCGTTATGAGGCTACGTACTTAAATCACACAACACAAAGTCAAAGTCATCCAAGTCATTTAACAAGTCTGAATTGGCAATCCCGTATCGCCAATTCAGACTTGTTAAATTCAGCGTCATAAACAATACCGGGTGGTATACGGCGTGGTCGTTTATGCCGCTCCCTCGCTCTGCACGTGGGTGGTCTGCTTCTGTGCGGTGTGCAACACAATACCGTATATATACGCGACACGGTGTAATTATGAGGATTGAACGTCAACATCAGAGATTCGAATCAATGCCGTACAAGTACAAAATGAAAGTTTCATAACATGTATTGGCTTTTTTTTTTTATTATTATTATTTTTTCCCTTTTCCTCCAGGGGGTTTCACAGCAACGACATTGCTTCGATACCTGAAGGAGCTTTCCAGAACAACCCGCTGCTGAGAACCATGTAAGACAGGGTTCTCAAACTCAATTTACCCGGGGGCCACTGGAGCTAGGGTCTGGGCAAGGCTTGGCCGCATCAGGTTTTAAAAAAAAAAATAAATAAATAAAAATAAAAAAAAATAAAAAATAAAAAAACAGGAAAAATATTAAAAAAATTATTAAAAACAGGAAAAATATACAAACTTTTTCAGTGCTTTGGTTCCGTTTTTCTACAATAAAAGCTCTGATAAAACATTCCACTGTTCTCAAGTATATTCCACTGTCCCTCCTTGCAGACATTTCTATGACAACCCTCTGACCTTCGTGGGTGCTACAGCTTTCCAGAACTTGTCTGACCTCCACTCCTTGTAAGTCACTTATTTTACCGTCTTAATAGCCGTCTCATCGATGTCTAACCTCGAAACAACATTTACCCCCCCCAATTTGTTTTCAGGATGCTTCGAGGGGCCGGAATGATGCGTGACTTCCCGGTCCTCACGTGGACTAACAACCTGGAGAGCCTGTGAGGGGGAACACGAATGCTTAAATTGGTCCTCGGGTGGTTGGCTGATGACATTTGTTTGTTTGTTTGTTCCCAGGACGCTGTCAGGAACCAAGATATCGGCCATCCCCGCCGATCTGTGCGACGATCTCAAGCTGCTTCGGACACTGTGAGAAATTCCGTCAACTTGATAATATTACGACCGAATTGCAACGTATTTCTTGTGAAATGATGGCGTTGTCTTAAAGTTCCCCTCCTGATAATACAACCCGTTTTTGTTCCAAAAATTCAAAATTGACTCCAACATTAGCGTTGGTATTATAAACTTATACCCCCCCTCGACCCTCCCACACACACACAAAAATATATATATCGTCCAAAAATAAAAATCACGTCTTACATATTCTTTTTTTAAAACAATTTTTGTCATTTTTATTTTAATTTTTTTAAACATTTACATTTATCATTAAAAAAAATTAAGTCATCTTATTCAGGGCTTAAATTAAAAAAAAAAAATCCTGACCCTGACCCCCCAAAAAAAAAAAAATCCTGAGCCTGACCCCCCCACCCACAAAAAATATAAAAAAATCCTGAGCCTGACTCCCCCCCCCCCCCCCAAAAAAAAAAAATTATAAAATATATATATATAGTCCAAAAATAAAAATCAAGTCTTGCATATTCTTTTTTAAAACTATTTTTATCATTTTTACATTTTCAATAAAAATAAAGTCTTCTTATTCAGGGCTTAAAGTACAAAAAAAATCCTGAGCCTGCCCCCCCCCCAAAAAAAAAAATAAAAAATAAAATAATATATACATATAGTCCAAAAAAAAAAATTAAATTAAATTTTTTTTGTACTTTTTCCATGAAAATAAAGTCTTCTTATTCAGGACTTAAAGTACAAAAAAAATTCGGAACCCCCCCCCAAACATTTACATTTAACATAAAAAAAAGTCATCTTATTCAGGGCTTAAAGTAAAAAAAAAATTCCTGACCCCCCCAACCCCCCCAAAAAATACATAAAAATAAAAATAAAATCCTGAGCCTGACCCCCCCAAAAAATTTATAAAAAATATATATAGTCCAAAAATAAAAATCACAGCTTATATTTTTTAAAACATTTTTTGTCACTTTTATTTAATTTTTTTTAAACATTTACATTTAACATTTAAAAAAAATAAGTCATCTTATTCAGGGCTTAAAGTAAAAAAAAAATCCTGACCCTGACCCCCCCCCCCCCAAAAAGAATAAAATCCTGAGCCTGACTCCCCCGCAAAAAATTAATAAAATATATATATATATAGTCCAAAAATAAAAATCACGTCTTACATATTCTTTTTTAAAACAATTTTTATGATTTTTATTTTTTTTTACATTTTCAATAAAAATAAAGTAATCTTATTCAGGGCTTAAAGTAAAAAAAAAATTCCTGACCCCCCCACCCCTCCAAAAAATAAATAAAAATAAAATAAAATCCTGAGCCTGACTCCCCCGCAAAAAATTAATAAAATATATATATATATATATATATATATAGTCCAAAAATAAAAATCATGTCTTACATATTCTTTTTTAAAACTATTTTTATGATTTTTATTTTTTTTACATTTTCAATAAAAAGTCTTCTTATTCAGGGCTTAAAGTAAAAAAAAAATCCTGACCCCACCACCCCCCCAAAAAAAAAAATAAAAATAAAATAAAATCCTGAGCCTGACCCCCCCGCAAAAAATTAATAATATATATATATAGTCCAAAAATAAAAATCACGTCTTACATATTCTTTTTTAAAACTATTTTTATGATTTTTATTTTTTTTACATTTTCAATAAAAATAAAGTCTTCTTATTCAGGGCTTAAAGTAAAAAAAAAAAAAATTCCTGACCCCCCACCCCCAAAAAAAATAAATAAAAATAAAATAAAATCCTGAGCCTGACCCCCCCGCAAAAAATTAATAAAATATATATATAGTCCAAAAATAAAAATCACGTCTTACATATTCTTTTTTAAAACTATTTTTATGATTTTTATTTTTTTTTACATTTTCAATAAAAATAAAGTCCTCTTATTCAAGGCTTAAAGTAAAAAAAAAATCCTGACCCCCCCCACCCCCCCAAAAAAATAAATAAAAATAAAATCCTGAGCTTGACCCCCCCAAAAAATATATAAAAAATATATATAGTCCAAAAATAAAAATCACAGCTTACATTTTTTAAAACATTTTTTGTCATTTTTATTTTATTTTATTTTTTTTGCATTTCCAATTCCCTGTTTATTGACAAATGTTCCCAGCAAGCTAATTTAGCCTTCTGTGTTCCCATGTTAGAGATCTGTCCTACAACGAGATCAAGGAAGTCCCATCCCTTCAGTCCTGCATCCGACTGCAGGAGATGTGAGTGTTTTTACTGAAGCCATTATTATTCATATTAATACTCTGTTTTGGAAATGTCTTAAAAGTGCCAGATACATATATATTTTCACCAAATAATGTATAATATGTCACTGGGATCTTGTTTTCAATCAACAGAAGCTTTCAGCACAACCAAATTGAGGAAGTTGGCAGGGAAACTTTTCAAGGTCTTCCAGCTCTACGGTTACTGTAAGTCCTTTCAGTCGCACGTACACTACTCACGATAACTTGGGGCTGGTTATTAGAGCCCTGTGGATATGAAATAACACCCCTATAGTCACACTTACACTCATATTATCCAATATAGTAGACCAGGGGTCTCAAACTCAATTTACCTGGGGGCCCACTAGAGCTACCCCCCCCCCCAAAAAAATTTTTTTTAATAAAATATACATATAGTCCGAAAAAAAATCACATCTTACATTTTCTTTTTTAAAACTATTTTTGTCATTTTAATTTTTTTTTTTTTTTACATTTTCAATTTAAAAAAAAAAAAAAAAAAAAATCCTGAGCTTGACCCCCCCCCCCCCCCCCCCCCCCCCCCCCCCCAAAAAAAATGTGGTCGTTACACGTTTTTTTGCAGGACTACCGTGCAGACACTAACAGGAAATGGTGAGGCGTTTAGGTTCATCCGGAAATTTTCCTCCAAAGCCCAAATATCCCCAAATTTATTTATTTTTTTGACTAGCAAACATGCTCACTGCAGACACGGAAATGTTATACACTCTGATTTGTTCCCGTCCCCCCCCCCCCCCCCCCCCATGCAGAGACCTGAGTAGGGGAGCCTGACACCCCCCCCCAAAAAAAAAATTAATAAAATATACATATAGTCCAAAAAAAAAATCACGTCTTACATTTTCTTTTTTAAAACTATTTTTGTCATTTTAATTTTTTTTTTTTTTACATTTTCAATAAAAAGTAAAGTCTTCTTATTCAGGGCGTCAAAAAAATTCCTGAGCCTGACACCCCCCCACCCAAAAAAAAAAAAATTAATAAAATATACATATAGTCCAAAAAAAAAATCATGTCTTACATTTTCTTTTTTAAAACAATTTTTGTCATTTTAATTTTTTTTAATTTTTTTTTACATTTTCAATAAAAAGTAAAGTCTTCTTATTCAGGGCGTAAAAAAAATTCCGGAGCCTGACCCCCCCCCCAAAAAAATGTGGTCGTTACACGTTTTTTTGCGGGACTACCGTGCAGACACTAACAGGAAATGGTGAGGCGTTTAGGTTCATCCGGAAATTTTGCTCCAAAGCCCAAATAGCCCCAATTTTTTTTTTTTTTTTGACTAGCAAACATGCTCACTCCAAACACGGAAATGTTATACTTTCTGATGTGTTCCCGTTTCCCCCTCCCCCCATGCAGAGACCTGAGTAGGAATAAAATCCGAGTCATTCACAGCAACGCTTTCCTCGGCCTCGCCTCGCTCGCCAACCTGTGAGTACGACTCCGTTACCGTCAGGAGAAAAGCGTTAATGTGAAGTCATTTGGGGTCAACGCGGTTCCTTGCAGGGACCTGAGTATGAACTCGCTGACTGTGCTTCCGACGGCCGGACTGAGCGCGCTCAGTCAACTGAAACTCTCAGGGAATCCTCGGATGAAAAATGTGCTGACGGTGAGGCAGTTACCCAAACTCAGGTGAGGACAAACGCAAATATTAGCACAAAATATGACACAAAAAGGGGGGGTACTGTTGTGAGAGTTAAATCATCATAATCATATTTTCTTTCATAATGAAACTTATTTTTCTTCTTTTTTTTCCATGAGGGTGTTTTCAGTCATTAAAATTACTGCTTAGTTTCAACTTAATAATATTATGACGTAATTACATCTTATTTCTTGTAAAATTATGGCATTGTCTTAAAGTACTACTTTTTTCCCCTCCTGTTTTTGTTCCAAAAATTCCAAATTGACTCTCCAATATTAGTGTTAGTATTATAAACTTAAATACCCCCCCCCACACTCACAGAAAAAAAATATAGTAATAATAATAAAAATCACGTATTCTTTTTTTTAACTATTTTTGTCATTTTAATAAAAAAAAACAAACATTTAAATTCAACCAAAAAAAAATTAAGTCATCTTATTCAGGGCTTCAGTACAAGAAAAATCCTGAGCCTGACCCCTCCCCCAAAAATTAATTAAAAAAATATATATATAGTCCAAAATTAAAAATCACATCTTAGATTTTCTTTTTTAAAATTATTTTTGTCATTTTAATAAAAAAAATAAAAAATTAAAAAATATATTTTTTTAATTCATTCTTCTTATTCAGGGCTTAAAGTACGAAAAAAATCCTGAGCCTGACCCCTCCCCCAAAAATTAATAAAAAAAATATATATATATAGTCCAAAATTAAAAATCACATCTTAGATTTTCTTTTTTAAAATTATTTTTGTCATTTTAATAAAAAAAATAAAAAATTAAAATATATATTTTTTTAATTCATTCTTCTTATTCAGGGCTTAAAGTACAAAAAACATCCTGAGCCTACCCCCCCCCCCCCAAAAAAAAAAAACAAAAAAAAAATCATGTCTTATATTTCTTTTTAAAACTATTTTTGTCTTTTTTTTTTACATTTTCAATAAAATAAAGTCTTCTTATTCAGGGCTTAAAGTACAAAAAAATGAGCCTAAGATGACTTTTTTTAAAATTGAAAATGTAAAAAAAAAACAAAACATTTAAAAATCAATTAAAATGACAAAAAAAATAAAAAAAAAAGAAAACGTAAGATGTGATTTTAATTTAAGACTTAATTCTCATAAAATGTATATTCAGGGCTTAAAGTACAAAACAATTCCTGAGCCTGACCCCCCCCCCCCCCAATTTTTTTTTTTAAATAAAATATACATACAATCAAAAAAAAAATTGCTTCGTATATTTTCTTTTTTAAATCTATTTTTGTCATTTTCATTTTTTTTTTACATTTTCAATACAAATAAAGTCTTCTTATTCAGGGCTTAAAGTAAAAAAAAATCCTGAGCCTGACCCCCCCCCCCCCCCAAAAATAAAAATAAAAAATAAAATATACATATAGTCCAAAAAAAAATTCATGTCTTATATTTTCTTATTAAAACTATTTTTGTCATTTTTTTTTTTACATTTTCAATAAAAAGTAAAGTCTCCTTATTCAGGGCTTAAAGTACAAAAAATTCCTGAGCCTAAGATGACTTTATTAAAAACTGAAAATGTAAAAAAAAAAAAAAAAATCAATTAAAATGACAAAAATAATAAAAAAAAAAAAAGAAAACGTAAAATGTGATTTTAATTTATTTTAAGACTTAATTCTCATAACATGTATATTCAGGGCTTAAAGTACAAAACAATTCTTGAGCCTAACCACCCCCCCCCCAAAAAACATTTTTTTAAAAAATAAAATATACATACAATCAAAAAAAAAATCGCGTCGTATATATTTTTTTAAATTTTCAATAAAAATAAAAATGTGATTTTAATTAATTTTAAGACTTTATTCTCATAAATGTATAACTTATTTTTCTTGTATATTTGATACATTGGCATCCGATCCGCTTTGCAGGTCGGTTTCCGTCCCCTACGCCTACCAATGCTGTGCGTTCGTCGGATGCAACTCGGTGACAAGTTCTTCCGAGGAAAGCGACGGGAAGAAAACGCCAGGTGGAAAAAAAACTTCGGCTGCGTTTTCCCTTTCCAGGAAGTAGCGTAACTCCTGTTTTTTTTTTTTTTGTCCTCTTTCAGGCGGACAGGAAGTGGAAAGAGTCTCCATGATTATGCATTGCTCCCCTTCGCCTGGTACGCATTTGACGTTCGTTATCATGGTCGGCGTTTTGACGTGATAACCGTTTTTTTTTTTTCTCGTTTTTCAGGAGCGTTTAAGCCTTGCGAGCATCTTCTGGGCAGCTGGATGATTCGCCTGACGGTTTGGTTCATCTGCCTGTTGTCGCTGGTTTTTAACGTTCTGGTGCTGGTGGCGACGTTCGCGTTCCCGTCGCGTTGCACCTCAAGCCACGCCCACTGGCGGGCCCCGTGCATCCCGCCGGCGAGGTTGCTGATGGGGCTCCTGGCGGCGGCGAATCTGCTGACCGGCGTTTATGTGGGCGTTCTGACGGTGTTGGACGTGGCGACGTGGGGATCCTTCGCCGAGTTCGGCGTGTGGTGGGAAACGGGCGCCGGGTGCCAGTTCGCCGGCGCGCTAGCGGTGTTCTCGTCCGAATGGGCGCTTTTTCTGCTGTCGCTGGCGGCGGTGGAGCGCAGCGTCGCCGTGCGGGATATACTCGGCAAAGCGATGATGTCGCCGAGGAGAAGGGGTTGCTGGAGAGGAGATCGCCGCTTCGGCGTCACCGCCGCGCTGCTGGGGTTGCTCGCCGCGTCGGCGGCGTGCCTGCCTCTCCTGACGTTCGGCGACCGCTCCGTGTCGCCGCTGTGCCTGCCCTTCGCCGGCGCCGAGAGCCCGACTCTGAGCGTCACCGTCGTTCTGGTTCTCGTCAACGCCCTGGCGTACTTGTTCACGGCGGCGGTGTACACGCAGCTGTACTGCCACCTCGGAAGGGTGGAACTCGTGGACCCCGAGCAGACGGGCGCCCTGCGCCATGTCGCCTGGCTCATTTTCACCAACTGCATCTTCTTCTGCCCGGTGGCGGCCTTCTCCTTCGCGCCGCTCTTAACCGGATCCACCGCCGGCAGTCCGGAGATCGCTAAGTCGGTCACGCTTATTTTTTTCCCGCTGCCGGCGTGCGTCAACCCGGTTCTCTACGTTCTCTTCAGCCCCGCCTTCAGGGAGGACTGGCTTCGCCTGCGCGGCTGCGGGCGTTCGAGCGGTGAGGCGAAATCCGCCGACGGGCGCAGAGACGACTACGACGACGGCGGTTCGGAGCTCACCGATAACCGCCGCTCCGCCGCGCACCCCGGCTTCGGATGCGGCGTTTACGCTCAGCTCTGCGGCGAGACGGCGGCGTGCGAAAAGTGCGAGGCGGCGCTGCGTGCCTGCAGACACTTGGTCAAGTCTCACAGTTGTCCCACCCTCCCGACGGGGACTGCGGGGTCAGCGGCGGCGGGGGCGGCCGCCACGTGCCAGCGCGCCGAGGGATTCTGGGCGGAGAGCGTGACGCCGTCCGCTCAGTCCGAGTACGCCGACGAGGGAGACTCCTTCGTGTCCGACAGCTCCGACCAAGTCCAGGCGTGCGGAAGAGCCTGCTTCTGTCAGAGCCGGGCCCCGCCCCTGGTCCGCTACTCCTATAGCATACCTCGAGTCAAAGACTAGCGCTCGCTCACGTAGCGCTCGCTCGCTCACGTGGCGCTCGCCCTGACGATGAATGTGCCAACTGTCCCGGTGAAAGACGCAAGCACTTAGGTTGGTTTTGGAACCGCGTGAACAAACGCATCCGATCATTTAAAGGGAACTTTTTCAGTACGCCGAAGTACGGAGAAAACGTTTTCAAGGTGGTTGCAAAGCGTTGCAAAGCGTTGCAAAACGTTTTCAAGGTGGTTGCAAAGCATTGCAAAGCGTTGCAAAATGTTTTCAAGGTGGTTGCAAAGCGTTGCAAAATGTTTTCAAGGTGGTTGCAAGGAGTTGCAAAATGTTTTCAAAGTGGTTGCAAAGCGTTGCAAAATGTTTTCAAAGTGGTTGCAAAGCGTTGCAAAACGTTTTCAAGGTGGTTGCAAAGCATTGCAAAGCGTTGCAAAACGTTTTCAAGGTGGTTGCAAAGCGTTGCAAAACGTTTTCAAGGTGGTTGCAAAGCGTTGCAAAACGATTTCAAGGTGGTTGCAAAGCGTTGCAAAGCGTTGCAAAATGTTTTCAAGGTGGTTGCAAAGCGTTGCAAAGCGTTGCAAAGCGTTGCAAAGCGTTGCAAAGCGTTGCAAATGTGCCTCGATCACTTTTTAAAGCTTTTTTCATGTAGTTTGAATGAGTCCTGTTAAAAGTTTTATACGCCGTTGTTTGTTTTTTGTTTTTTTTATGTAAATGTAGCAGATGTAATCATTAGCCACGTATACATGGACCCAAATGTTCCGATTGCAATCGGTTTATTTGCTGAAACGGAAAGAATCGAACCTCATTCCCCAAAGAAAAGTGCCAATCCGAATGAATGAACATATAATGGGATTCCCAGGGGTGGAATATTCCTTTCCCGAATCCGATTGAGGTATCTTGTACCCGCTCAAACGGAAAGTTGTCAGGG
Organism: Doryrhamphus excisus; assembly: GCF_030265055.1. Taxonomy (NCBI): domain Eukaryota; kingdom Metazoa; phylum Chordata; class Actinopteri; order Syngnathiformes; family Syngnathidae; genus Doryrhamphus; species Doryrhamphus excisus. Next base: position 1,377,232 of record NC_080472.1, on the reverse strand, counting down.
TGTGCTGAACCCAACACTTTGGATTCTTCGGAAAGAATTTTTCGGAAAGTGACGCACATTCTAAAAAAAATATACTTTAACAAAAATAATATTATGAGCAAAAAAGAGTAATTTTAGTCGACTAAAGTTGAAATATAGAAAAAAGTCGTAATATGAGAAACAAAAAAAAAGTTAGCAATAAAGTCAAAATATGGAATACAAGTTATGTGAAAAAAAATTTACAAGAAAGCTGAAAGTTTGAAAATTAAAAAAAAGTTAATCTTAAAAGAAAAAAGCCAAAATATTCCCTGCCAAAAAAAATTTAAACGAGAAGAAAAGAATAAACTTAAAATAAAAACAATTTAAAAGACATAAAAATGTCATTTTAGTCGCAAAAAGGTGAAATGTCAAAGTAGTCTTCACATAACAACACAAAAAAAATAAGGTTGCTGAAAAGGTTAGTGTTATAACAATAAGTCTAAAATATTAGAACATATTACGAAAAAAAATTTACAAGAAAAAAGTTAAAATTGTTCAAAATAAAATAAAAAAACAAATGGAGAGGAACTGTTGTAATTTTACGATGAAGTGAAAATATTTTAAAAAATTGTAATTGTAAGGTCAGTGTTGTGACAATAAGTCTAAAATATGAGAACATATTACGAGAAAAAAATTTACAAGAAAAAAGTTGAAATTGTTTAAAATAAAATAAAAAAAAACAACTGTTGTAATTTTACGTTGAAGTCAAAATATATTTTTTAAAAAGTTGAATTCAAATGAGAAGAAACTTTTTAAAATTACAAAAAAATTAAAAAATTTTAAAAGACATAAAAATGTCATTTTGGTCGCAAAAAGTTGAAATATCAAAGTAGTCTTCACATAACAACAATAAAAAATAAGGTTGCTGAAAAGGTTAGTGTTATGACAATAAGTCTAAAATATGAGAACATATTACGAGAAAAAATGTACAAGAAAAAAGTTAAAATCGTTTAAAATAAAAAAATCTTTAAAATACATTGTTTAATTAAAACAAATGGGGGGGAAACTAATTTTTACGTTTCTTTACGTTGAAGTCAAAATATTAAAAAAAAGTTGTATTCAAATAAAAGTATTGATATTACAAGAAGAAACTTTTAAAACATTTTAAAATTATAAATAAAATTATTACATAAAAATGTAATTTTAGTACGTTTTACTGGGCATGCCCCATTGACTATTCTGTTTGATTATAGCGGCGCATGTAGACAAGAGATTGGAATATTCCTTTCCGTGTATACCATTTTTTTTTCTTCGGAAAAGTCATTCGGAAAAGCGGGAAAAACTCATGTAAACGTGGCTACGATCTTTCTACCAAAGCAGCCACCCAGACGACGAATGTGATCCTCCATCACGGTTTAAAGCTACAGCTACGTTATTTATTTTTTGGATGGGGGGGGTGAACTTTTTGTGATACACACCATCAACTTTCTTACGATGTCGCAAGCGCTGTTTTCTCGCAGTACAGTTTTTTGTAGCTTTTTGTTGGCAACCTTTTTTTACCTTAAATCATATCAATCCAATAAATCCCTTCCAGAAATACGACTAAAAATAAATTTTATAGAGAAAAATTATTTCCGTATTTTTCGGACTATAAGTCGCACAAGGCCAAAAATGTATAATTAATTAGAAAAAATTATAGAATTTTTTTTACATATTTTCTGTTATTATGTCTACTATAATGTGTAATAGGAATGTAAAATATAATTTCAAAATAATTTTTTAAATTAAAAATTAAATGTTATTTCATGGCTAGATGGCTTTAATAATGTTAAAAAAAAAACACATTTTAGAAGTTCATAACCAGGTTTAATATACTTAAATATGTTTAGAAATAAGGGATTCTACATGGACGAAATTCATGAATGGCCCCTGGGCCATACTTTGGACACCCTGCAGTCGAGACACTATTTTTATTTTATTTTCGAAAAATGTTATTTTCAATGTGGCTCTTAATACGCTGTATTATATGACACATTGGGGAAAAAATATTTAAATTTACGAGGAATTTATCCTTTATTCTCGAAAAAAATTTTTTTAATGCGGCTCTAATTTTTTTTTTTTTATACAACTGAGTATTGGGGCCACATTAAAAAAAAGTTGTAAATTAACTGAAAATAAAAAGTCATACATTAACAAGGGAAAATTCTTTAATTTACGAGAGAATAATGTCGGAAATTTGCGAAATTTTTTATTTAAAAAAAAATTTTTTTTCAATGTGGCTCTAATACTCATTACATTGGGGAAAAAATATTTTAATTTACGAGGAAAAAGTTATAAATTTACGAGTTTATTCTTGTGAATTTATTACTTTATTCTTGAAATATAAAAAAAACATTTTTGCATTTTTTGCGGGTAATTTATTTTACAAACTACTTGACCGAAACCGACAATAAAATAATAAAGAACAGGCGGAATAGGTGTAAGATATGCTAACACAAACACGAAAAATAAACACCAACAGAAAAGATGTCCAGTGTTTATGTAACATAAACATTTTTAAGTCATTTATAAGTCGCTCTGGAGTATAAGTCGCAGGAACAGCCAACCTATGAAAAAAAAAAACTTATAGTCCGGAAAATACGGTATTTTTTTTTGTGAAGATATAAAACGAAGAAGCCAATCAGACTGTGAGCTACGGTATCGCTAATGCGAATGATACCGCGCTACGTATCGGTCCAGGATGTCGGAAATCGGACACGGGCGTTAAGTGGTTTTGTTTGCACTCGGGCTTAAAAATTAATGATTCTTTTCTTAGGCGATGAATCCGAAGTTTTCCATGGAAGTTTGAACGTTTCCCAGCGTGGAATGCTACTCGATTAGCAGTTTTGACGATTGACGAAAACCGATTTTTTTTTTTCCGATTCCGATTTTTCTTCAAAATTCAAATTCTTTACTTCGTACATTTTTTTTTCCGGCCATCTTTATCCGCGATACGCTTTTCGGGGACACGGTTTGCACTTTTGTCATTTTCCGTTTCATTTCACGGTGACTCCCATCACTCCGATATTTTTCCGGAAAAAAGAGTACTGGACGATACGATCTCCTGAAGTGACGTAGCGGTATTGCGTAACTCGCCGACTCGGTGGTCCGTTGTCGGTTTTTGATTGTGTGACGTATCTCTGTAGTCGTAGCGTCTTTAATATTTTTTTTTTTTTATGGTGTAAATTATTTGAACAAAGTCGTCATAGCAACTGGGATGCTACTTAGGAAGCTACCTCCTCAGTTGGAGTCATTAGCGCTTCATTTTGTTTCGTTTGTCATGTTTGAAAATAAGTAATGATTATGGGAGGAATATACGTACGCGTCTTATGTATACTGTGATTTTTTCGTTTTTATTATTTTTTTGATACGGTCTTGTGTAGGGGGGGTAACACTGACTGTCTTGCCCGTGCTATATTTCTTATGTTAATAAACCCCCCGAAGTTTGACCTTGAAACTTTAAACATGACCTTGAAATTTGGGGACTGACAAATTTGAGCGGGATTGGTCGAAAAAAAAACACTGACAACGCCAACTTATGTTACTTTACGACTTGTACGATAATTGTATTTGCTGCATGTGAAAAATTTTTTGAATAGTCGTTTTTTTTTTCCCCCCGATGTGGCTTTAATTTTATGTTTTATACAAACGAGTATTTGGGGCCACATTGGGGGGGGGAAAAATAAATTTTGGGACTAAAGTTGTAAATTAATTAAAATTAAAAAGTCATACTTTAACAAGTGAAAAGTCGAGGGAATAATGTCAGAAATTTTGGACTTTATCCTGTGTGTTTATAACTTTATTCTCGAAAAAAATTTTTTTTAATGTGGCTCTAATTAAAAATTTTTTTTTATACAACTGCGTATTGGGGCCACCTTAAAAAAAAATTGTAAATTAACTGAAAATAAAAAGTCATACTTTAATAAGTGAAAAGTCAAGAGAATAATATCGGAAATTTGAGATTTTATCCTTTGTAAGTTTACAACTTTATTCTCGAAATTTTTTTTTTTTAATGTGGCTCTAATTAAAAAAAATTTTTATACAACTGAGTATTGGGACCACCTTAAAAAAAGTCATACATTAACAAGGGAAAATTCTTAAATTTTACGAGAGAATAATGTTGGAAATTTGCGACTTTATTTTCGAAAATTTTTATTTTCAATGTGGCTCTTAATACTCTGTATTATATGACGCATTGGGGAAAAATATTTAAATTTACAAGGAATTTATCCTTTATTCTCGAAAAAAAAAAATTTATGTGGCTCTAATTAATTTTTTTTATACAACTGAAAAATTTTATTTTCAATGTGGCTCTTAATACTCTGTATTATATGACACAAAAAAATAATAAAATTTCAGAGGAAAAAGTAATAAATTTATTTAGAGTTTTAGAGTTTATTCTTGTGAATTTACTACTTCTATTCTTGAAATATAAAAAAAAAAATTCAATGCCACTCAAATACTAAGTGTTATTTGACGGAATATTAGGACCACGCTGCAAAAAGAATGAGATTTTGGGAATAAATTTGTAAATTTATGAGGGGAAAAAAAGTAATGAAGTGGTAAATTTCCAAGAGAATAAAATTGCAAATTTACAATTTTAAATTTACAATTTTATTCTTTAAATATTAGAATTGGGTTAGATTTCAGTATTGGGATCACATGATCACAAAAGATTGTAAATGTACGTGAAAAAGTAAAGAAATTGAAATTTACGAATTGTACAACTTAAGTTGTAAATTTACGACTTTATCTGGAATTTATTCTCAAAAATATTAATTTTTTTATGTGTCTGTTCTTCTATAATGTAATACTATCTGTGTTATACGACAGAGTATGAGGGCCACCAATTGTAAATTTACAAAGAAAAAATCCAATTTACAAGGAAAATTTTTTTTTCTCATAAATTTACGATTTTGTCAATTTTAAATTTTTTTTTCTCAAAGTCAAATTTTGATGATTTTAATCCTCCGTGCTGTCTGTGATATTACTACTTTTTTTCCTCTCTAGTACCCCGTCGCCGTATGACTTGTACAGTTTGCGCATATGTTTTCCGAAGCATTTTGAACGCAACCCATAGGGGCCGCCACAAATCTCATTTTTAAAATCTCATGTTTAAAAAACGAAACTTTAAGGGGTGGGCTAGTTTTTCCATGATTGTATATTAAAAATAATACGTTGATTTAGTTAATTTCTTGATTGTATTTTTCCATCTGAGATCTTCCCAGGATGTTTTATTTTTTATGTGCTCATGTAGAAAGAATGTGAATAAATCAGGATGAACCCAAACTTTTTTCTACCAACTCTTCGTATTCTTCACACGCTCTTCACATTTTACCATCCACTTAACAAAAATATTATGAGCAAAAAAAAAAATAAAGTAATTTTAGTAGTATGAAGTTGAAATATATGACTTTATTCTGAAGGGAAGAGGATGGGTGGAACAAAAGGCTTTTAATGGAAGTTTGAATGCTCTCACAACACGCTAATGCTAACGATAACAATAACATAAGAATCATCAATATTATGTTGCTGCTGTATTTCGATTGAGCACTTTGTCTTCTACGTCCTCATGGTGATGAACGCTGTGAGAGATGCAGCAGACGATGGATCCTCCAGCTTTACTTCTTTTCTTCTTTTGCAATTTGAGCTGCGAGGACGGCAAACATCAAAATCCGTGAACAATCCAGGTGCAAATATCATATCTAAATATATATATATTTATATATACATGTGTGTGTGTATATGTATGTGTGTATATATATATACATACACATATATGTGTGTACACATGCAAATATAATTATATATAATTATTTATAATTATATTTGCAAATATATATAATTATATATAAATTTATATATAATTATATTTGCATATATATAATTATATTTGCATATATATAATTACTTATTATATTTGCCCATATATAATTACTTATAATTATATTTGCACATTTATATTATATATAATTGCTTATATATAATTATATTTGCACATACATATATAATTATATAATTATATTTGCACATACATAATTATATAATTATATTTGGACATATATAATTATATTTGGCCATATATAATCATATTTGCATATATAATCATTTTTGCACATACATATAATTATATAATTATATTTGCACATACATAATTATATAATTATATTTTCATATATATAATTATATTTGCATATATATTTAATTATACAATTATATTTGCATATATAATTATATTTATATATTATATTATATATTATTATATTTGCCTTTATATATTTATTCACATATATAATTATAATTATATATTATTATATATAATAATATTTGCATATATATATGTATATATATATATATATATGTATATATATATGTGTGTATATATATATATATATATATATATATATATAACTGAATTTCCAAAAAAAGGTATACAGTAATCCGTCGCCACCACAATGATTTTTTCCAAAATATATTAATACTAATAAATCCTGCTGTTTCCGGGTAGAATACGACCTATTATTAGTCCAAAATGAGGCATATTTAAATATCTTATAAATATCCTATACCCATAAATTGAAGTACAGTGCAGCAAATCCACATTTTAAAATACTCGAACACTACTTCGTGCGGACACTTACGGCGAACCTCCAGCTTACACTCCACCACGTCCTCGCCGCTGGCGTTGACGGCTTTGCACGTGTACACGCCGCCATCAAACGGGCAGGGCTTGCGGATCTCCAGAGTCAGGACGCCTTGTTTGCTCAGCATCCTGTACTTGGCTTCGTTGGTGATGTCCATCTTGTTTTTGTACCACGTCACTTTAGGCTAACGTGATACGGGGGGGGGGGGGCGCTATCAGTTGATGCGACACCGATACCACATAATACCTCATTGTTCAGCCTCGTTCAGGAAGTGACGTCATCGGGTTGAAAGCAGAGTAAACAAATTTATATTATTATTATTATTTTTCATGAAAATAGCAGTTATGCCAAAATGATGTGTTGCTGCTGGATGTTCATCGTATCCAAGTTTGTTTTCCAAAATAGGAAGGTTTAAAAATGGATGACGCAAATGCAGAGAACATCGTGTCTGTCATGATATACATCAGGGGACTCAAACACGCGGCCCGCGGGCCAAATGTGGCACGCAGGACACTAATTTGAGGCCCCCGCCTTGATATCAAAAATGTAATATTAGTGCGTCCCGCGCAAGTTTGATATGGATGCTGTATGGTATCATGTACCCAGAAAAAATTATTACGTTTTTATTAATGTTCATGTTAAAGGTTAAATACTAATAGTTATCCTCCTTATCCGTGTGGAAGTGGTAAGTTTTTGGCTATTTAAGTTGAAAGGAAATAACTTGAAGGCTACCGTTTAGGTCGCTAGCGCTCTAGTTTGTCTGCGCGCTAACCACTCGACCACTGTGCAGACTTCAAATTAATTATTTGTAATTATTTTAAAAAAAAAAAAATTAAATTGTTTTTAATAAATGCATTTTTTGTTGTTTTTTTTGAAAACCTGATGCGGCCCAGTCTCACCCGGACCCGAAACGAGACTGAAAGCAAAACGTATGCTAACCAAGGTATGCATTTACATTAATTTTGTCCAAACATATGAATGCAAACCGAGGCAAAACGTATGCTAACCAAGGTATGCATTTACATGAATTTTGTCCAAACTTATGTATGCAAACCGAGGCAAAACGTATGCTAACCAAGGTATGCATTTACATTCATTTTGTCCAAACTTATGTATGCAAACCGAGGCAAAACGTATGCTAACCAAGGTATGCATTTACATTCATTTTGTCCAAACTTATGTATGCAAACTGAGGCAAAACGTATGCTAACCAAGGTATGCATTTACATTCATTTTGTCCAAACTTATGTATGCAAACCGAGGCAAAACGTATGCTAACCAAGGTATGCATTTACATTCATTTTGTCCAAACTTATGTATGCAAACCGAGGCAAAATGTATGCTAACCAAGGTATGCATGTACATGAATTTTGTCCAAACTTATGTATGCAAACCGAGGCAAAACGTATGCTAACCAAGGTATGCATTTACATTAATTTTGTCCAAACATATGTATGCAAACGAGGCAAAACGTATGCTAACCAAGGTATGCATTTACACGAATTTTGTCCAAACTTATGTATGCAAACCGAGGCAAAACGTATGCTAACCAAGGTATGCATTTACATGAATTTTGTCTAAACTTATGTATGCAAACCGAGGCAAAACGTATGCTAACCAAGGTATGCATTTACATTCATTTTGTCCAAACTTATGTATGCAAACCGAGGCAAAGCGTATACTAACCAAGGTATGCATGCAGGCCCAGTCTCACCCGGACCCGAAACGAGACTGAACAGCGAGAACTAGCGCCATTTTCAAATTGACCGTTGGCTATAAAAAAAAAATCGTGTCACGTGACCTCGATTTGAGGTCACCTGACTGATCGACTGACCTTGGGAATGCCCCTGACGGAGCAGCTGAGGGTGGCGTTGTATCCCGCGATCACCGAACGGTTCACCAAGGGATGCGTGAACTTGGGAGCCTCAGAGAAGTCGGGTTCCTTGAAGGTGGGGAACTTGTAGTCCATGCCTGAAAACGTTCGAGTTCCATTCAGAAAACTTTATTTTAATCTTGCTCTCTGTCTTTTAGTCCCCGCCTACCGGTTTTCTGGATGTAGACGCCGTCCTTGGTTTGCCGGGGTTCCGGACTGGGACCCACCGGGTTGATGGTAAAGACCCGAAAGACATACTCATTCCCCATGATGAGGTCCGACACAACACAGTTGGTTCTGCGGTACTGATCGAAGACGGTGAACCACTCCTTAAAGGGGCGGGAATAAAAGGTAATGTCAGAATGGGTTTCGTTTGAAGTTCTGCTTAGTAACAATGTACACAGAACGCATACAGGACATTTGGAATCTAGTAAAAAAAAAAAACACGAAATACAAGAATTCTAACCAGAAAATATATGCAAACCAAGGTAAAACATGCTAACCAAGGTATGCATTTACATTCATTTTGTCCAAACTTACGCCCTTTCTAACAGGGTATAAGGAGACATCAATGTTCCTGTTTTCGTTTGAGTGTGTACTGTACGCTAACCAGAAAATGTATGCAAATCGAGGACAAAATGTATGCCAACCAAGGTATGTATTTACATTCAATTTGTCCAAACATATGTATGCAAACCGAGGCAAAACGTATGCTAACCAAGGTATTCATTTACATTAATTTTGTCCAAACTTGTGTATGCAAACTGAGGCAAAACATATGCTAACCAAGGTATGCATTTACATTCATTTTGTCCAAACTTATGTATGCAAACAGAGGCAAAATGTACGCTAACCAAGGTATGCATTTACATTCATTTTGTCCAAACTTATGTATGCAAACCGAGGCAAAACGTATGCTAACCAAGGTATGCATTTACATTAATTTTGTCCAAACTTATGTATGCATACCGACGCAAAACGTATGCTAACCAAGGTATGCATTTACATTCATTTTGTCCAAACTTATGTATGCAAACCGAGGCAAAACGTATGCTAACCAAGGTATGCATTTACATTCATTTTGTCCAAACATATGTTTTCAAACCGAGGCAAAATGTATGCTAACCAAGGTATGCATTTACATTCATTTTGTCCAAACGTATGTATGCAAACCGAATGCTAACCAAGGTATGCATTTACATTAATTTTGTCCAAACTTATGTATGCAAACCGAGGCAAAACTTATGCATTTACATTAATTTTGTCCAAACTTATGTATGCAAACCGAGGCAAAACGTATGCTAACCAAGGTATGCATTTACATTCATTTTGTCCAAACTTATGTATGCAAACCGAATGCTAACCAAGGTATGCATTTACATTAATTTTGTCCGAACTTATGTATGCAAACCGAGGCAAAACGTATGCTAACCAAGGTATGCATTTACATTTATTTTGTCCAAACTTCTGTATGCAAACCGAATGCTAACCAAAGTATGCATTTACATTAATTTTGTCCAAACATATGTATGCAAACCGAGGCAAAACGTATGCTAACCAAGGTATGCATTTACATTCATCTTGTCCAAACATGTTTGCAAACCGAGGCAAAATGTATGCTAACCAAGGTATGCATTTACATTAATTTTGTCCAAACTTATGTATGCAAACCGAATGCTAACCAAGGTATGCATTTACATTAATTTTGTCCAAACATGTATGCAAACCGAGGCAAAATGTATGCTAACCAAGGTATGCATTTACATTCATTTTGTCCAAACTTATGTATGCAAACCGAATGCTAACCAAGGTATGCATTTACATTCATTTTGTCCAAACATATGTTTTCAAACCAAGGCAAAATGTATGCTAACCAAGGTATGCATTTACATTCATTTTGTCCAAACTTATGTATGCAAACCGAATGCTAACCAAGGTATGCATTTACATTAATTTTGTCCAAACATATGTATGCAAACCGAGGCAAAACGTATGCTAACCAAGGTATGCATTCACATTAATTTTGTCCAAACATATGTATGCAAACCGAGGCAAAATGTATGCTAACCAAGGTATGCATTTACATTCATTTTGTCCAACTTATGTATGCAAACCAAATGCTAACCAAGGTATGCATTTACATTAATTTTGTCCAAAATTATGTATACAAATCAAGGCAAAATGTATGCTAACCAAGGTATGCATTTACATTCATTTTGTCCAAACATATGTATGCAAACCGAGGCAAAATGTATGCTAACCAAGGTATGCATTTACATTCATTTTGTCCAAACTTATGTATGCAAACCGAATGCTAACCAAGGTATGCATTTACATTAATTTTGTCCAAACATGTATGCAAACAGAGGCAAAATGTATGCTAACCAAGGTATGCATTTACATTTATTTTGTCCAAACTTATGTATGCAAACCGAATGCTAACCAAGGTATGCATTTACATTAATTTTGTCCGAACTTATGTATGCAAACCGAGGCAAAACGTATGCTAACCAAGGTATGCATTTACATTCATTTTATCTTACTGCAGTAAACAGGAAGTAGCTGCAGCCGTAGAGACGTGAAATATCAGTCCTATCTCTTGTTGAGCCCAAAAAACTGTTCCTGAAAGTATTTTATAGTTTGGGGGCGTTCCAAATGATTACGGGATCTGAAAAGGAACTCAACCGTCGTCTTTTTTTGGGAGCCGACCGTTCCGCCTCGCACAGGCCTTACCGTCAATCATGCCCACGAGCGACTCCACGATACTCACCATGGTCTTTTTGTCAGCTTTCTGAACGCGGTAACCAGTTATCTCACAGTTTCCATCGTCTTTGGGTGGCTTCCAGTCCAGGGCAACGTTGAAACCCCAGACATCCGTGACCTTCAGGGCCTCGGGGGGTCCTGGGACATCTATACAGTAAAATAAGTAAATAGTAACAGTAAATAGTCCACTTTATAGCGTCGGTAGCACACAGGAGTTTTATTTCTCACCGACGACCTGCAGCATGACCTTGGCCGTGTCCTCCACGTTTTCGATCTGCACCAGAAGGTCGTACGTCCCCGAGTGGTTCCGTTCAGACTTGCGTATGAACAAGATGGTGTCCGTGTCGCTGTTTCTGACGCTGACGAATGTGGAGTTCAGCGGCTGCCCGTCTTTACTCCAAGTAACTTGAGGCCTGGGTTTACCCTGAGTAATTATTACAATTATTACACAATTTTTACTGTACAAAGTCATTTTTTTTCTTAACGGCTTTCTCAAAAATATTGAAGTACCTGGAAGGGAATCACCAGGTTGACAGTGTCTCCGACTTTCTTGATTAGAGTCTGGCGGAGATTCCGGGGAAGCCAAATTTTAGGGCGTTCTGTTCAAGGAAAAATAATAATAGTAATCACACAGCAAGGGACTACATATTTATGTAAATATTTTGGGATTTAGCATTCATAGCCTCACAAATTTGCGCATTTTTGGAATTCTTCACGAGGGTCGCGGTTGGATACTGGAGTCTATCCCAGCTGTCTTCCAGGGAACGCCAATCACAGGGAAAATATAGACAAACAACCATTCACACTCACATTCATACCTATGGACAATTTGGAGTCGCTAATTAACCTAGCATGTTTTTGGAATGTGGGAGGAAACCGGAGTACCCGGAAAAATCCCACGCATGCACGCGAAGAACAGAGGATAAGGAGACATCAATGTTCCTGTTTTCGTTTTAGTGTAAATTGTACGCTAACCAGAAAATGTATGCAAACCGAGGCAAAACATATGCTAACCAAGGTATGCATTTACATTTATTTTGTCCAAACTTACGCCTTTCCCAACTAGGTATAAGGAGACATCAATGTTCCTGTTTTCGTTTTAGTGTATATTGTACGCTAACCAGAAAATGTATGCAAACCGAGGCAAAACGTATGCTAACCAAGGTATGCATTTACATTCATTTTGTCCAAACTTACGCCCTTTCTAACAGAGGATAAGGAGACATCAATGTTCCTGTTTACACTGTACGCTAACCAGAAAATGTATGCAAACCGAGGCAAAACATATGCTAACCAAGGTATGCATTTACATTCATTTTGTCCAAACTTATGTATGCAAATCAAGGCAAAACGTATGAGAGAACATGCAAACTCCACACAGAGAGGGTGGAATTGAACTCGGGTCTCCTAGCTGTGAGGTCGACAGGCTAACCACTCAACCGCCGTGCAGCCCTCTCCACACAAAAAAACGGACGTCCGGTTGTGGTCCATAATTACAGTCCACACAACGCACCAAATATTTTGGTGTGCCACAAGGTTTCGTCCTGGAACCGTTTTTTTTTTTTAAACATCAAATCGCTTGTGGAGGCGGGGCTGCTAGCATACACACAGTGCAGAAAATTAAATTGATTTTCTACTGCTTATCCTCACGAGGGTGGCGGGGGTGCTGGAGCCTATCCCAGTTGTCTTCGGGCGAGAAGACAGAGGAACCCTCTTGGAGGACCGCTTTCTCCGGCCTGCTAGCTTCTAAATGCTAGCCTGACGGCCAGGTGACTCAGATTCCATCAGTTCATTATCAAATACAGTGGAACCTTTGGTTAGCGTCTGCCTTGGTTAGCGTTTGCCTTGGTTAGCGTCCGCCTTGGTTAGCGTGTTTTTCGGTTACTGTTGAAAAAATGAGTTTTCCTCGATTTACTCATTCAATACCAAAGATAGATACTTGATCCCAACAAGGTATTTATACGTTTGTTTGCGCGAGAAGCTAAAGGTGGTGGAGATGCACCTCCTCAGTAATGCATTAATACTTGAGAGCCATAAAAACGGCCACGAGGTGCCAGAAGTGCAATTATAAGAAAGTCAAGTAACCACAGCAACTGTATCTCCAACGTCCACAAATGTCCACTCACGCATGATCTCTCTGATGGTGACAGGTTGAGCCAGGGTTGCGGGAGCGCTCGGACCAGCCATGTTGAACGCCCGCACACGGAATTGCACCTTGTCTCCTGTGGTGAGATCTCTGATCACCAACGAGGTTCTCTCGGTCAGGCCTTGAATGGCTGGTATCCACTCATCCGCTGTGGGAAGGTAACACACATTCGAGTACATCATGACTGGTCATATGATGAAACAGACAAAAAAAAATGTATATTGTATGTTAACCAGAAAATGTATGCAAACCGAGGCATAACATATGCTAACCAAGGTATGCATTTACATTCATTTTGTCCAAACTTACGCCTTTCCCAACAGGGTATAAGGAGACATCAATGTTCCTGTTTTTGTTTTAGAGTGTATACTGTACGCTAACCAGAAAATGTATGCAAACAGAAGCAAAACGTATGCTAACCAAGGTATGCATTTACATTCATTTTGTCCAAACTTACGCCTTTCCCAACTGGGTATAAGGAGACATCAATGTTCTTGATTTTGTTTGAGTGTATATTGTATGCTAAGCAGAAAATGTATGCAAACCGAGGCATAACGTATGCTAACCAAGGTATGCATTTACATTCATTTTGTCCAAACTTACGCCTTTCCCAACAGGGTATAAGGAGACATCAATGTTCCTGTTTTTGTTTTAGAGTGTATATTGTACGCTAACCAGAAAATGTGTGCAAACCGAGGCATAGCGTATGCTAACCAAGGTATGCATTTACATTCATTTTGTCCAAACTTATGTATGCAAACAGAGGCAAAACGGATGCTAACCAAGGTATGCATTTATATTCATTTTGTCCAAACATATGTATGCAAACCGAGGCAAAACGTATGCTAACCAAGGTATGCATTTACATTCATTTTGTCCAAACATATGTATGGAAACCCAGGCAAAACGTATGCTAACCAAGATATGCATTTACATTAATTTTGTCCAAACTTATGTATGCAAACCGAGGCAAAACGGATGCTAACCAAGGTATGCATTTATATTCATTTTGTCCAAACATATGTATGCAAACCGAGGCAAAACGTATGCTAACCAAGGTATGCATTTACATTAATTTTGTCCAAACTTATGTATGCAAACCGAGGCAAAACGGATGCTAACCAAGATATGCATTTACATTCATTTTGTCCAAACATATGTATGGAAACCGAGGCAAAACGTATGCTAACCAAGGTATGCATTTACATTAATTTTGTCCAAACTTATGTATGCAAACAGAGGCAAAACGTATGCTAACCAAGGTATGCATTTACATTCATTTTGTCCAAACATATGTATGGAAACCGAGGCAAAACGTATGCTAACCAAGGTATGCATTTACATTAATTTTGTCCAAACTTATGTATGCAAACAGAGGCAAAACGGATGCTAACCAAGGTATGCATTTATATTCATTTTGTCCAAACATATGTATGCAAACCGAGGCAAAACGTATGCTAACCAAGGTATGCATTTACATTCATTTTGTCCAAACTTATGTATGCAAACCGAGGCAAAACGTATGCTAACCAAGGTATGCATTTACATTCATTTTGTCCAAACTTATGTATGCAACCAGAGGCATAATGTATGCTAACCAAGGTATGCATTTACATTCATTTCACCTAAACCATGCCGCCTCTGACCCTATAATTAAAACAATACAGATGAAAAAGCACTTGAATAATGAAGTGAGGTTCATTCAAGCTCGTTATAGTCGATTAAAAACACCCTCGTCCAAACCACACGGCGGTTTCGGCACCGGCACTTACTGCCTTCCTTGCGGTACTCAACCCCGTAACCCTCCAGTTCAGCCGAACCGATCCTTTCCGGTGCCCGCCACTTGAGCGTAATGGAAGTGTCGCTGATGTCGTCCACGCAGAGTCCGGTGGGCTCACTTGTCGGGGCTGAAAGAGGAGGGGCAACACAGGGCGGTTTTGAAGGCCTCGTTAAAACATTTTAATCAATCTAATTAGCAGTTTTGCAGCGAGTGAGGCGACCTAATGAGGGGAACCATGAGAATAGGAACGGGTTTGCAAACTTGGCAATGTCAGAGCTGAAGAAAACTGAAGAAGTGCCTATGTTTATACAGTTAGCTATATTTTGGTCTTGCGAATTTAACTGTGTTAGCGAGCAAAGAACTACGGAGTCAACTGCTGATGATGTCGACATCACGGCGATGCTGTGGGACAATGATTTCTGTTTCTGGTTTTCATGCTCACACAATGCTACCTGAGATGTTTTGTGATAAAAAAAAAATAATAATAAATACAGACTCGGCTACATGTATGCTAATTTTTTTATCTACTTAAATTAAATTAAATTAATTGGTAATTGGCAATCTCAGAGCTGAACAAAACTGAAGTGCCTATGTTTATACAGTTAGCCATATTTTGGTCTTGCGAATTTAACTGTGTTAGCTAGCAAAGAACTACAGACTCAACTGCTGATGATGGCGACACTGTGGGACAATTTTAGCTCGCAATTAAATTAAATTCTATTAAATTAAATTAAATTAAATTGGCAATCTCAGAGCTGAACAAAACTGAAGTGTCTATGTTTATGCAGTTAGCCATATTTTGGTCTTGCAAATTTAACTGTGTTAGCTAGCAAAGAACTACGGACTCAACTGCTGATGGGACAATTTTAGCTAGCAAATTAAATTAAATTCTATTAAATTAAATTCTATTAAATTAAATTCTATTAAATTAAATTCTATTAAATTAAATTTAAAAATTAAATTAAATTAAATTAAATTAAATTAAATTAAATTCAGTAGATAAAAAAATGAATTTAATTTCACTCAAATCTGCCGGCCATTTGGAGCTATCAGTGAGTGGGACACATGTTTTTAGGCTAAGCTAGCACCAGGAAAACATGCAAACCCGTAAATTTAGCAATATTTTTGTCGTTTTCCTCCTTAGTATTTATTTATTGCACATTTGCATTTTTATTAATTATTATTATTATTATTATTTTTCTTTGCGGGAAAAACTCACCAACTGGCACAAACGGTTGTGAGGCTGGACTGTGGCAAGACATGCCAATGCTATTGACGGCGTAGACCCGCATTTCATATTCCACGCCCTCGATCATCCTCTTGGCCTCGTAGGTTGTTTCGGCGTAGGGGTCGAAGTTCAGTCTCATCCACCTGTAACTCTTCTTCTTCTTTCGTTCCAGCACGTAGCCTGAACCAAATAAATATTCTGAGGATTATCAGCATTTTACAGACTGAAAAAAATTCCGAGTTAGCTTTACCAATAATCGGCTGTCCTCCGTCAAAGACAGGGGGGTCCCACTGCACAATACAGGAGTCTTCTCCGACGCTGAGAACCCTGGGAGCCTGAGGAGCATCTGGAACATCTTTTGGAAATAATATTTATTTATGTAAGTCCCATTTGCATGCATAATAAAATGGCAAAATAATTCATTGCTTTTACCGACAACTTTAACATTGATGTCCGCCGTGTCTTCCCCGGCGGGATTCCGAACCACGACAGAATACATCCCTTCATCTTGCCTCTCAGCTCCTTCAATCGTGAAGATGCAATGTCCTTTGGTGGTTTCAACGTGAACTCTACCATCTCCATCTGTGATGACCTACATCGTGAAGATCAGAGTAGAGTCAATAAAAAAAAGGTCAGTAGATTTATCTAAAATTACCCTGTATTATATTTGTTGGACATGTATGTAATACTAGATTCTGACCACAAGCGATTTGATGTTAAAAAAAAAAAAAACTGGTTCCAGGACGGAACCTTGTGGGACACCAAAATATTTTTTTTTTGTTTTTTGATTGTTTGTTTGTGGAGAGGGGCTGCACGGCGGTCGAATGGTTAGCACACAGGCTTCACAGCTACTAGGAGACCCGAGTTCAATGCCACCGTCGGCATGTTTATACCTGGTTTTCTCCAGGTACTCCGGTTTCCTCCCACATTCCAAAAAACATGCTAGGTTAATTAGCGACTCCAAATTGTCCATAGGTATGAATGTGAAGCGTTAGCGCGCAGACCTCGCAGCTAGGAGACCGGAGTTCAATTCATTCACTAACCAAAACGGACTTTAACCAAATACTTAAGAAATTATGTAAATCCAATTCATCTGCTCACAATAATAATTTACATGACGAAGGAGGGGGCCTTGCAGCTAGGAAACCCGATTTCAATTCCACCCTCGGCTATAAGCAAAGCTTATTAAATCCTATACATTTTTTCTTTATTATTTAAATGCTGGTAAAATGTAAAAATATTGTAAAAATATTGTAAAAATATTGTAAAAATATTGTAAAAATATTGTAAAAATATTGTAAAAATATTGTAAAAATATTGTAAAAATATTGTAAAAATATTGTAAAAATATTGTAAAAAAAGTTATTAATAATAAATTACTATTATTTATTGTATTATTTTATTCCCATTTCTGCAGTTTTAATCAACAACTAGTTAAACTTTCTTCTTTCTTCTTGTAAATATTATTCTTGTAATTGTGATTTATAACGACCTATAATATTGAGACTTTATTCTTGTATAATTACTGCTGATTGTTTTTATTTTTGCTGTTTTCTTTTTTATTCTTCAAATATTTTAATTCCCATAATACAATATTTTGACTTCATATGCCCAAACACATTTTCAAATATTACAACTTTATTGTGTGTGTGTTTGTTTTTACTATTTCAACTTTGTAACATTACCAAAATCGGCCATCGGCTAAGGGTGATGGGGAAAAAATCGTTATCGGCATCGGCTAAAAAAAACCCAGTCAAATATTGTAAAAATATTGTAAAAATATTGTAAAAATATTGTAAAAATATTGTAAAAATATTGTAAAAATATTGTAAAAATATTGTAAAAATATTGTAAAAATTTAACATTAATAATAAATTATTAATAAAATAAAATTAATAATAAACAAGACCTGCGTCCCATGACTTCTCAATAATACGAAGAAAATTCACAAATTTTACCGTACCTTCCCTCCTTTGGTCCAAACCACCGTTGGAGCGGGGTCTCCAGTGATCGGGACATCCAGCCGTAATTTATTGCCGGCCACAACCACGATAGTGGACTCAGCCGTGTGGCCCATACAGTCCAAGTGGATCTTAGGAGGGTCTTAGGAAGCAAGAATTAAAGAACGTAGAACGCCATTTCAGAGTTGGTCATTTTAACTTATATTCCGTTACCTTGACGCGGCACATAGTCGATCTTAACCTCTGGGAAAAAAAAAAAACACAGTAGAAAAACATCACATGTGAGTAAATAATATAATATAATATAATAATATAATAATAATAATAATAGCGAAAGTACTTATGAATGAGCGTATTACCTAAGAAATTAAGTTTAGCAGAGAGATTGAAGGCGTAGCCATCTGGCACAAACGTGTAGTCTCCCTCGTCCTCGGGTTTGACGTTCTCGATGGTCAGTTTATGGATCCTACGTGGGTGAAAAGTGGAGGCGTCGTAGCGGCGACACGTTTGAGGAAACCGGGACTAACCGGTGAGTATCGTCACCTGCCAATGTGTGTGATATTGATTCTGGCATTGGGTTTGACCTCCAATCCGTTTTTGTACCAAGTTCCCCTCACGTTCTCATCCGACACCTCACACTTGAACACCGCCTGGTCCTTCGCTTTCACGGTGAGGTCGGCAATGCTCTGGTAGACCTCCAGTTCTTTCTCTGGACATGAAACAAAAACAGATTAAGAGCTGTCTTGGTTTGCGAGAGCCAAATTTTAGGGCGTTCTGTTCAGTGAAAAATAATAATAGTAATCACACAGCAAGGGACTACATATTGACGTCAATATTTTTGTTATTTAGCATTCATAGCCTCACAAATTTGCACATTTTCTACCACTTATCCTCACAAGGGTCGCGGGGGGTGCTGGAGCCTATCCCAGCTGTTTTCCGGCGAGCCAGCCAATCACAGCGCACATATAGACAAACAACCATTCACACTCACATTCATACCTATGGACAATTTGGAGTCGCTAATTAACCTAGCATGTTATTCTAAGATTAAAAAAAAAAGTCTTTCAAAAGAAGCAACAAAATTTACCACTTCCACACTAAATGAGAGGATAACCTTTTGCACTCGATCTCATGTCATGCAATGTTCGTCTTAGCTAATGTAAACTGTATGCCCTGAACTGGTGGCCAGCCAATCACAGGGCACATATAGACAAACAACCATTCACACTCACATTCATACCTATGGACAATTTGGAGTCGCTAATTAACCTAGCATGTTTTTGGAATGTGGGAAGAAAACCTGGAGTACCCGGAGAAAACCCACGCGTGCAAACTCCACACAGAGATGGCCCGTGGGTGGAATTGAACCCTGGTCGCCTAGCTGTGTGTCCTGCGCGCTAACATTATTAGAACCCCGAAGACATGAAATAACACTCCAAAAGTCACTTTTACACTATTATTCTTTGTTTACATCACATTGCGCAGGCAACAGGATCAACACTGCTAGCATAGCCACCTACTAAGCTAACCAGTTAGCCTGCAAATAACTTATTCTAAGATTTAAAAAAAAAAGTCTTTCAAAAGAAGCAACAAAATTTACCACTTCCACACTAAATGAGAGGATAAACTTTTGCACTCGATCTAATGTCATGCAATGTTCGTCTTAGCTAATGTAGAGGGACGACTGTGGACTGTACGCCCTGGACTGGTGGCCAGCCAATCACAGGGCACATATAGACAAACAACCATTCACACTCACATTCATACCTATGGACAATTTGGAGTCGCTAATTAACCTAGCATGTTTTTTTTGGAATGTGGGAAGAAAACCTGGAGTACCCGGAGAAAACCCGGGTAAAACATGCAAACTCCACACAGAAAAATGGCCGAGAGTGGGATTGAACTCAGGTGTCCTAGATGTGTGAGGTCTGCGCGCTAACCACTCGACCGCCGTGCAGCCCGGTTAAAGGCCATTCCATTCCATAAAACTACTGATTTTTCCATTTAGGCTGCGCCACCAACCGGAAATGGCCCCAGTGCTACATTTTGGACACCACATCTGCCTGTCACAAAGGCCAATCAACTTCTGAAGGGGCCTTTTATTGTGGCCTATGGACAATTTGGAGTCGCTAATTAACCTAGCATGTTTTTGGAATGTGGGAAGAAAACCGGAGTACCTGGAGAAAACCCACGCATGCACGGGGAGATGGCCGAAAGTGGGATTAAACTCGGGTCTCCTAGCAGTGAGGTCTGCACGCTAACCACTCGACCACTGTGCAGCCTTCAATTTAATTATTTGTAATTAATTCAGATTTTATTTTTTAGAGTTTATTATTTGTATTTATATATTTATTCAATATATTTATTATTATTATTATATTTTTAAAAATTATTCTTATTTAAAAAATATTTGATGGTTGGCAATTTTTATTTTATTTTATTTTATTTATTATTATTTTATATTTATACTGGGATGTTATAGTGCTTGTCGGTTTTAGGGTTGTGCACAATAAACCTATCAATCACATGCAAGAGTTACACAACTGTGATTGTGCTATGTGAGTGTTTATCCCAAGAAACTAAGCTAAGCCCTGAGCTATTTTGACTGAACCCAAAAGGTTTAATAATAATATCGAACAAGACCCAACGTCTTTTCGAAAGTCACCTTGCACCATGAGCTCGGCCACGGATTCGCCGCCGTTAGTTTTGACCTTGTAATGGCCGCCGTCTTCTTTCGTGGCCTCGTTAATAATCAGAACATGCTTGCAGCCATCTTTCTTGAAGCGATACTTGAAGGATTCGTCTCTTGTTAGCTCCGTACCGTCCTTCTCCCTGCACAGATCGCGTATCTGATGAGTCGGCATAAGCAAAGGGTAGTACATACAGTACATAACATAATATACATTATACTGCAAAACTCATTACATAAAAAAACATTGTAATTAAGAGATGCTTAATATTGGCTTTTTAATATCCAATATACTGATGTAAGCAGTTCCACATGTCAAAAAGGAGTAGGAAGAAGCAAAGCTTATTAAATCCTATATAATTTTTTCTTTATTATTTCAATCTATGCTGGTAAAATGTCATAATATTGTACAAATATTGTAAAAAATATTGTACAAATATTGTACAAATATTGTACAAATATTGTACAAATATTGTAAAAATATTGTAAAAATATTGTAAAAAATGTACAAAAAATTACAAAAAATGTACAAATATTGTAAAAATATTGTAAAAATATTGTAAAAATATTGTAAAAATATTGTAAAATATTGTAAAATATTGTAAAAAAGTAATTAATAATAACAATACATTGTTATTATTTATTGTATTTAATTCCCATTTCTGCAGTTTTAATCAACAACTAGTTAAACTTTCTTCTTTCTTTTTGTAAATATTATTCTTGTAATTGTGATTTATAATGACCTGTAATATTTAGACTTTATTCTTGTAAAATTACTGCTGATTGTTTTCATTTTTGCTGTTTTTTTTTTTTTTAATTCTTCAAATATTTTAACTTTCTTCTCATCTTTGTAAATGTCTTTTGGTAATATATATATATATATATATATATATATATATATATATATATATATATATAGGTTATATATTAAAATTATATAAAATATTTGAAGAATTAAACAAAAAAACAGCAAAAATGAAAACAATCAGCAGTAATTTTACAAGAATAAAGTCTAAATATTATAGGTCATTATAAATCACTATATATATATATATATATAATATATATATTATTCTTGTAATTTATTTTCTTGAAATTATTCATGTAGTTTGATTTATAATAACCTATAATATATTGACTTTATTCTTGTAAAATTACTGCAGATTGTTTTCATTTTTGCAGTTTTTTAATTTTCCAAATATTTTAAACTTTCTTCTAGTCTTTGTAAATGTTCTTTTTGTAATATTATGACTTTATTCCAATCATACAATCTTTTTTGACTTCATATCCCCAAACACATTTCCAAATATTACAACTTTATTGTGTGTGTTTTTTTTTTTAAATAACATAGCAAATACTGTATTTGAGTACTAGGAATGTACAATCAATTTCACAATAAATTGTACAATTTACAATCATTTTATGTGTCACAAGAACAAAGAAGATCTGACCATTTCACGTTAGCGCCCTCTTCTGACACCTCGCACTCGAACTCCACACGTTCGCCCTTCATGACCATCTGATCTTCCAGGTTCTTCATAATCTGGACAGGAGGCTCTGGAGCAAAGAGGGCATCATGGTAAATATTTTAATAATAATATATATAATAATAAATAATAATTAGAAAAGTAAATTTGCAGGATCAGTTATATTAGACCGTTGCACGTATCACAATGAAGGCTTGCATGTTAATATACACGCAAAAAATTACGAATTTATACACATTTATAACCCGCAAGGCATGCTAGGTAACCTCACATTGGGGAAGTGAGTAGTGTCTTGTGGGTCATACATTATTATTAATGTATTGTTTACAATACTAATGTTAAAAGTTATATGTTTAAAGTTACATTTTTTGACTTGCTATTAATGTACATGTTATTGTTTGATCCACCCACACCTTAGGTTTAAGGACCAGCAGCGGTATAGCAGCCGATGTTGAAGCCAGAAGCGGAAACAAATATTAAGCAGAACTGGGGAAAGAAATTGGTATTTTCAGTGGTAAATTTTAGCTTCCCTCGAAAAAACGAATGTTATTTGTGTCGCTGTGAGTGTTATTTGTGTCGTTGTGAGCGTTATTTGTGTCGCTGTGAGTACTTACAGACAGGCATATTCGAGGACAGCAATGTGGGGGCTTGTATCAAATAGCATTAGTTCCGGCTTGTATCAACTAGCATTAGCTCTCGCTAGCGTTAGCGTTTCGCTAGCTGGTCACAAGCAAAGATTTTCATTCATTCATTCATTTCTTACCGTTTATCCACGTAATATACGTTATAGCGATATAATGTTTTTATATTATTGTGCGAAACTACGACAGGAACAATCTGAAATTAAAACCCCAAAATGAATAAGCATAGCGCCACCGTCCACCGGTGCTTGTTGAGAGAGGTTCCTTAACAAATATGTACATTAGCGCTCAATATCGTCATTAAATCTTACCTTTGTGCATTCCCACGTAGTATCAGCATTTGGAATCAAATAGAATGTTAAAGGAAAACCGGGAAAATGCAGCAAAGGAGTCTTTATCTTTACATCGTGGGCGAAGATACGTCGCAACGTTAATGATGCGTTCAAGAACCGTGGGACAAGTCGCCGCTCACATTAAACATTCAAAAAAATTATGAGATTTCTGACTAAAAAATATTTAATAATAAAAAAATAAATAAATAATACATATATTTTTAAATAATAAGTAATAAAAAAATTAATAATATATGAAATAAAATATAAACTACTGTAAAAATGACACTTATACAATTGGCTTCTCTGTTTCATAATGCAAAATGAACGTCTTAATCCACAAATGTAACAGATTAATTGCGATTAATGCAAGTAATAGCATTTATTTCAATACCAGTGTGTAGTTTTTTTTAGTTCCGTTGTGTTACTTGTGTTATTTTTCTTTGCGTTTTGAGATTAAAATGGCAGTTTTCCACACAATAATTGATAATTTGATAATTACACACCTTTAACAAATAGTTCGGTGGTGCATTTTTCTTCGCCCACCGCACAGCAGTATGCCGCATCGTCAGCCAATGAGCAGTGGTTGATGGTGAGGTAACGCATGTTCCCAACGCTCTCAAAAATGTACCTATAAAGAAAATCAGAATTCATAATTATGTCCGTTTTACGTTCACGGGTATATAAAAAATAAAACGTGTACTTACTTGCTGGTTACGGATGGAAAGGGAGTCATATAAAAATAGGTTATTAATAATCATTATTCAAAATATTTTTATTAAATTCATACAAACCTTCCAGTTGGTTGAATTTCTTGTCCATTCTTCTGCCATTTAACGTCAACATCTGGATTAGCCACCTCGACAGCTAGTTTTATTTTATGTCCTTTTGTCACTTGGTAAGCCGGATCGAGCTTCTTCAGGAACGCTGGATTCCGGAATGTTGCGTTTTTTTTTTTTTTGGTTAGATGCATTTTAAATGTGGTTTACAATGAATTTCGGCACCAACCTGCGCTTTTCTTCTCCTCCTTCTTCATCTTTTTCAGTCTTTTGAGCATGCCCCTTAGATCCGTGATGCCATGCTGGAAGGCAATCTTCTCGTATTCCGATGCGGGAGCGTGGCTGAGAATATCCCAAACGTCCACGTCGGGCTCGGAGGTGATCTGCACGGCTCTAAAATGTCGAAAGCTAAATTGTCATTTCAGATTTTTATGGTCTCAGAAATAAAATAATCCCTCATTTATTGCACTTATAAGAAATTAATTTGCATAAAGTCGTATTGGAATATAAAGCAGTTCCACATGTCCAAAAAGGAGTAGGAAGAATCAAAGCTTATTAAATCCTATTTCAATTTATAGTGCTAAAATGTCATAATAATATTATACAATATTGTCAAAAAAGTTATTAATATTAATAATAAATTATTATTATTTATTGTATTATTTTATTCCAATGTCTTTGTTTTAATCAACTTCTTTCTTGTAAATATTATTCTTGTAATTGTGATTTATAACGACATATAATATTTTGACTTTATTCTTGTAAAATTACTGCTGATTGTTTTAATTTTTGCTGTTTTTTTTAAATTCTTCAAATATTTTAACTTTCTTCATAAATGTACTCCTTTCTTCTTGTAAATATTATTCTTGTAATTGTGATTTATAACGACATATAATATTTTGACTTTATTCTTGTAAAATTACTGCTGATTGTTTTCATTTTTGCTGTTTTTTTTAAATTCTTCAAATATTTTCAATTTTCTTCTCATCTTTGTAAATGTATTTTGGTAATATTATGACTCTATTTCCATAATACAATATTTTGACTTCATTTGTTTTATTTATTTAAATTTAATTCATTGTAATTTTCATATTTTAATATAAGTGTAAAGTATACAGTATTCCCTCCTTTATTGCACTTATAATAAAGTGAATTTGCACAAATAAGGATTGGAATATAAAGCATTGAAAGCCTGTTAATACAGTATGTTTATTAGAGCCCTCGAGACATGATGTAACACCCCTATAGTCACCTTTAAACCCAAAATATAGTAGACATAATAGATAGTGTGTTCCAGTGCTAGGGGAGTAGAGTGGGGTGAGGACAGGAAGTGACTTTGGGAGTTCAGAGTCGAGTTTCAGCTCGGGTAACATTTTTTATTTTATTTTTTTATTTTTTATTTTATTTATTTATTTATTTATTTATTTTTTTAATTTATATTTCAAATTAAATTTGTATTTTAAATCTTTGAACTATTTTTACACATAAAAATGCTTAATTTTAGCCAAATATGCATTAAAATTTATTGAATATGTATATTTTTGGACCAATAATATGATGTAATCAACCACAAAAATGAATGATTTACTTGGTAAAATATTTTAGTAAATATTTTATTTATAGTAAAATATTTAAAAATAGTAAAATATAGTATAATATTATGTAGAGTAAAATATAATAAAATAAAGCATATAGTAAAATATTTTATTAAATATTTTACCATTATATATCGTTAAATATTTTGCGATAATAAACAATTTATGTACAATAAAGCAAAAAAAACATACATTAAAGCCCCAAATTATAAATACATGTTGATAAATAAAGTTAATAAAACACTAAAATGAATAAAAATATGCAATGTATGCAAACGTAAAAAAATATGTATCAGCAGTTCCTTACCGATTTGAAGATTTTAAGAAACTGCTGCTCAATTTTATTTTATTTTATTTTATTTTTATTATTATTTTTTTACTTTTTATTTATATTTCAAATTAAATTTGTATTTTAAATCTTTGAACCATTTTTACACATTAAATTTTTATTAAAAAAGGATATTTTTGGACCAATAATATTATGTAATCAACACACAAAAATGAATGATTTACTTGGTAAAATATTTTAGTAAATATTTTATTCATAGTAAAATATTTAAAAATAGTAAAATATAGTATAATATTATGTAGAGTAAAATATAATAAAATGAAGCATATAGTAAAATATTTTATTAAATATTTTACCATTATATATCGTTAAATATTTTGCGATAATAAACAATTTATGTACAATAAAGCAAAAAAAACATACATTAAAGCTCCAAATTATAAATACATGTTGATAAATAAAGTTAATAAAACACTAAAATGAATAAAAATATGCAATGCATGCAAACGTAAAAAAATATGTATCAGCAGTTCCTTACCGATTTGAAGATTTTAAGAAACTGCTGCTCAATCGGAGATCGAAACCGAGCAGCAAATAATCAAAAACAAACATTAAAACAGCATTTATTAGACATATATAATATTCAAATAAAATCATGAAATGACATGAAATTAAAGTAGCAAATTTAGCATTGTTAGCATTTTAGTAGCAAATGAAATGATGACAAAATGAATGAATTTTTTTTTTCTTGCTCACCTTTTTCTTAGCAATGTGCTGAAGTCCAATTCCCCTGAATCTTCCCTGCCGTCGGTGCTACTGCAGACATTTCAACGACACCAAAACACATAAAAAGAAAATGTCTGACTATGCTAAAATGTTAGTTAATATAGGAAAAAAAATATGCAAAAAGAGGGGTGATCTCCGAGGAGGGACAGAGACAGTGAAGGGCAGACTCACATGCCTAGAAATCTAGGAAAATGTAATAGGTAATATAATAATAATAATAATAATAATATGAAGCGATCCAGTCGTCATGCTAATTGAACTGAATCAACTCCGGCTATCGAATGCATTAACACAAGAGTTGTGTTGATGTCCTCATGTTGACAAACATTTCCCCCAAAATGTTCAGGCCGAGGGTGTCCAAACTTTTTCCCACGAGGGCTACATAAATTAAAAAACAAAACAAAACATTATTATTAATGTCAGTTTTTAATTCCCTTTGATATATATTTTTTTATTTTTCAAATAATTTATTGTTTATTCTTTATTGTTTCAATCTATGCTTCTAAAATGTCATAATATTATAAAGTATTGTAAAATTTTTTTTAATTAATTTAATTTTTAATTTAATTTAATTTTTTTTTTAATTCCCTTTTTTTATTTTTCAAATATTTCAAATATTGTTATGTAAAATCATGGCTGAAGTCCCATAAAATTTTTTCCCCAACAAAACGTTCAGGCTAGGGGTGTCCAAACTTTTTCCAACGAGGGCCATATGCTGAAAAATGAAAAAATGCAAGGGCCCCTTTGATATTTTGTATTTATGTAAAAAAAAAACCTTATTAATGTCAGTTTTTAATTCTGATTCTAATTTTTGATATATATATATATATTTTTTTTCAAATATTGTAAAATCATGGCTGCAGTCCCATAACAAATAATTTTTCCCCAACAAAATGTTCTTTTATTTTGTTTCTCATAATATTATTGGAGCATACATATTTTTTCTTTATTGTTTCAATCTGTCATAATATTATAAAGTATTGTAAAAAAATATTATTAATATTAATAATAAATTATTGTTATTTATTATATTATTATAGTCCAATTTTTGCTAACCAAATATTTAAACTTAATTTTTTCTTCTTGTATATATTATTCTTGTAATGTCTTTTTTGTAATTATTCTTGTAGTTTGATTTATAATAACCTGTAATATTGACTTTATTCTTGTAAAATTACTGCATTGTTTTCATTTTTGCTGTTTTTTTTCATTTTCCAAAAATTTTAACTTTCTTCTAGTCTTTGTCAATGTTCTTTTTGTAATATTATGACTTTATAATACAATATTTTTACTTCATATCCCCAAGCATATTTCCAAAAATTACAAATTTATTGTGTTTTTTTAATAACATATATATATTTTGATTTTTTTCATCTTATATATATATATTTTTTTATATATATTATTTGTATTCTTGTCAAATTAGTGCCAATTTTTCCATTTCGCTGTTACTTTTCTTGCTCAATTCCATTTTTAGAGGTGTCATAAATGGCCCCCGGGCCGCACTTTGGACACCCCGGGATTCAAGCCATGAGAAGCAGCAGAATGCATCCGACTACCTAACACATCAAAACGCTCATTCACTTGAATCAGGAGCATGAACGACAAAAAAAGAAAAACCACCAATAGCGGGGCATGTGCGCATGAGTCCTGTCCTGTCAAGGTGGATGCTGTGGTTTGTGCGGTGACGTTACAACACTCTGTTCTCCATCAGGTCTGTGGATAACAACATACAAATGTACTACCTGGTTGGCGGTCCACTTATCTTCGAATCGGCGTCGCTCCTGATTAACATGTGCACGGTTATTCACGCATAGTTTGGAATCGAACATGGAGATAACCGTCGATAACATACAGTGGTCCACTAAGTCATCGTTACAAATTTTATTGTTGCTACAGTAGTATGAAAAAATGAATTTCTCACATTTTTGCATAAAATCACCATCACATAGATGAAAAAAAACAGTGTTTGCTTGAACTAAAACCGCCCAAACACTTCTAGGATTTCATATCTTAATAAGAATAGCATGCAAACAATGACAGAAGGGGATGGAATAAACAACTGAACCCTCTGCCTAAGGAGACTTAACGAGCAATTTAAACTAATTTTTAGCAAACAATTGAAGTCAGGTGTGTGCCCAAT
This sequence comes from Doryrhamphus excisus, assembly GCF_030265055.1. NCBI lineage: Eukaryota > Metazoa > Chordata > Actinopteri > Syngnathiformes > Syngnathidae > Doryrhamphus > Doryrhamphus excisus. The sequence continues at coordinate 1,348,099 of NC_080472.1, read as the reverse complement.
CACTGATGAGTGGTTTCAAGCCGCCCGCCCCGCCCCGCCCACTATAAAACCAGGTCTCCACGGAGGAAGTCACTGCTGTTTAATGTTCACAAAAAGGCACTTGGACACCCCACAAAAGTTTTGGCAAAATATTTTGCAACGTCATGTGTGGAGAAAAAAATGGAACAGTTAGCTAAAAAAAAAAATGCTAAAAAGAGCATGGATGCTACAACAAGACAATGATCCAAAACACGGAAGTAAATCAACAAATACACGTTCTGGAGTGGCCCGAGTCAAAGTCCAGACTTGAACCCTAACCCTTTGAGTGCCAGACATCCCAGGAATCGGACTGAACTACAACAGTTTTGGAAAAAAGAATGGACCAAAATTAGTCCTGATCCATGTCCCAGACTGATCTGCGTCTGGTTGAAGTTATTGCTGCCAAAAAGGGGGGGGCACAAAATATTAAATGTGATTGGTTCAGTTACTTAGTCGTCCCCCTTCTGTCATTGTTTGTGTGCTATTCTCATTACAATATGAAATCCTATAAATGTTTGGGTGGTTTTAGTTCAAGCAGACACTGTTTTTTTCATCTGTGTGCAAAAATGTGAGAAATTCCAACAGCCCCAGACATCACACTACCACCACCGTATTTTTTACTGTTGGTATGATGGACTTTTTCTGAAATAACAGCCCCAGTCTGTCACACTACCACCACGGTATTTTACTGTTGGTATGATGTTCTTTTTCTGAAATAACAGCCGCAGACCATCACACTACCACCACTTTATTTTACTGTTGGTATGATGTTCTTTTTCTGAAATAACAGCCCCAGACCGTCACACTACCACCACTGTATTTTTTACTGTTGGTATGATGGACTTTTTCTGAAATAACAGCCCCAGACCATCACACTACCACCACCGTATTTTACTGTTGCTATGGTGTTCTTTTTCTGAAATAACAGCCCCAATCCATCACACTACCACCATGGTATTTTACTGTTGGTATGATGTTCTTTTTCTGAAATAACCGCCCCAGACCCTCACACCACCACCACCATATTTTACTGTTGGTATGATGTTCTTTTTCTGAAATAACAGCCCCAGACTGTCACACTACCACCACGGTATTTTACTGTTGGTATGATGTACTTTTTCTGAAATAACAGCCCCAGACCATCACACTACCACCATTGTATTTTACTGTTGGTATGATGGACTTTTTCTGAAATTACAGCCCCAGACCATCACACTACCACCACTGTATTTTTTACTGTTGGTATGATGGACTTTTTCTGAAATAACAGCTCCAGACCATCACACTACCACCACCGTATTTTAGTGTTGGTATGATGGACTTTTTATGAAATAACAGCTCCAGTCCATCACACTACCACCACCGTATTTTGCTGTTGGTATAATGGACTTTTTATGAAATAACAGCCCCAGACCATCACACTACCACCACCGTATTTTACTGTTGGCATGATGTTCTTTTTCTGAAATAACAGCCCCAATCCATCACACTACCACCACGGTATTTTACTGTTTGCTATGATGTACTTTTTCTGAAATAACAGCCCCACACCATCACACTACCACCACCGTATTTTACTGTTGGCATGATGTTCTTTTTCTGAAATAACAGCCCCAGACCATCACACTACCACCACCGTGAAAAAAAATATTTAAAAATATTTAAAAAATTATGATCTGAATACAATTACAGCACAAAACCTGTCGAATAATTTCTAATGAGATAACTCCATCAGTACGATCACTTACGTGCGTCTGAAAGCTGCTCTGATGTCAAAACCCTCAGCAGCACAAGCCTCTGCGATGAAATTAAAGAAAAAAAATGTAATATTTGTTGTAATAAGTTGTGATATTATGAAAAACAAACAAGTTGTTTACGGAAAAAATATTATCAGTTATAAAGTCATTAACTACGATACACGGTGCTTTCAAGAAGCAGCCAACAAGGTGCGAAATCTCAAATTTTGATGAAAAAACCATTACCAATGAATCATAAAGGCAACATTTACGGGCGTGGGTGTTTTGATCATGCAGGTGGGTCCAAGTCTCGTTAATAAAATCCGAAAGTACAAACAGAGCAGACACACTCACCATGAACGGTCAGTTGAAAATTGCAGCTGTCAAATTTGTCCTTGGATAAAACCTCACATCTGTAAGCTCCAGCAAAGTTAACCTTAGCATCCAGGATGAGCATCTCAAACGTGTAGACCTGTACCGGACAATGAGATCAGTTTTTACAGTTGACCATCACACCACCACCACCATATTTTACTGTTGGTATGATGTTCTTTTTCTGAAATAACAGCCCCAGACCATCACACTACCACCACCGTATTTTACTGTTGCTATGATGTTCTTTTTCTGAAATAGCAGCCCCAGACCATCACACTACCACCACCGTATTTTACTGTTGGTATGATGTTCTTTTTCTGAAATAACAGCCCCAGAACATCACACTACCACCACCGTATTTTACTGTTGGTATGATGTTGTTTTTCCAAAATAACTGCCCCAGACCATCACACTACCACCACCATATTTTACTGTTGGTATGATGTTCTTTTTCTGAAATAACAGCCCCAGACCATCACACTACCACCACCGTATTTTACTGTTGGTATGATGTTCTTTTTCTGAAATAACAGCCCCAAACCATCACACTACCACCACCGTATTTTACTGTTGATATGATGTTCTTTTTCTGAAATAACAGCCCCAGACCATCACACTACCACCACCGTATTTTACTGTTGGTATGATGTTGTATTTCTTAAATAACAGCCCCAGTCCATCACACCACCACCACCATATTTTACTGTTGATATGATGTTCTTTTTCTGAAATAACAGCCCCAGACCATCACACTACCACCACCGTATTTTACTGTTGATATGATGTTCTTTTTCTGAAATAACAGCCTCAGACCATCACACTACCACCACCATATTTTACTGTTGGTATGATGTTGTTTTTCTGAAATAACAGCCCCAGACCATCACACTACCACCACCATATTTTACTGTTGGTACGATGTTCTTTTTTCTGAAATAACAGCCCCAGACCATCACACTACCACCACCGTATTTTACTGTTGATATGATGTTATTTTTCTGAAATAACAGCCCCAGACATCACACTACCACCACCGTATTTTACTGTTGATATGATGTTATTTTTCTGAAATAACAGCCCCAGACCATCACACTACCACAACTGTTTTTTACTGTTGATATGATGTTCTTTTTCTGAAATAACAGCCCCACACATCACACTACCACCACCATATTTTACTGTTGATATGATGCACCAGACCATCACACTACCACCACTGTATTTTACTGTTGATATGATGTTCTTTTTCTGAAATAACAGCCCCAGACCATCACACTACCACCACCATATTTTACTGTTGGTATGATGTTTTTTTTCCAAAATAACCGCAGTTATTCCAGTTTTTACAGTTGACACCCTGAGCCGGTCTACAGTACCTTGGTGTTGCGGTCATAGGATTCTTTTAGCTGAAGGTGTTTCCCAGACTTGCTGGCCAGGTCCATCCACTTCCCTTTGAACCATTTGATGGTTGGTTTCTTCAACAGGGATTCCGCATTGACTTTAGCCACAAATGTAATGTTTCCACCTGGACAGGGGGGGTACATTTATTGATTATATATATTTTTTTTATTTTAATTGACTTATTTTATTGTATTTTTGGTCATATTGTACCTACGTAGAAGATGTTCTACAGGTTGCTCACCTACAGTGACCTCTCCACTTTGAGGTTTCTCTGTGAAGAGGCCAGTCAGGTCCTGTCTGGTGTCTGGGGGGTGTCCATCTGCATTGTTCAAGTAAAAAAATCAGGTACAATACTACCTTTTGTTTACTGCAATTCCACATTTTGATACTGTATAGGTTATTGTTTTTGATGTACATATATTTACATTTATTCTGAAAAGCACCTGCCACTTTTTTATTTATATTCTTCTTCTTTATTTTTTTTATTTTTTTCCTTATTTTTTTCTGTTGTTGGGTTTTCAATTTCACAACAATTTTGACTTTTTTTTCCCATTTTCATTTTATAATATTATGACTTTATTCATATAATATTTCGACTTCATGGTCATAATATTCTAACTTTTTCCCCAGCTAATTTTCCCCAAATTACAACTTCTTGGGTTTATTTTTTCTTGAATATTTCTGTTTTATGATACTAAAATTACATAATTTGTTCACAAATTTAATTAAATCTAGTAAAATCATGACTTTTTTTGTTGTCAGAATCCAACTTTTTCATATATTTAAAAATATTTTTATTTTATTCTTGTAAAATGACAGCCGCTCAATTTGATATGAGTTTTCTTTATAATTATATAATCATATTTTATTATAATTATTATAATTAAATAATTATATAAAATTACTTAAAATTACAACTTTTTATTGTTGGATTTTTTTATTCATTTTTTTTATTTTATTCAGTCACTTTTCAGTCACATTCATGACTGCAGAATTTTCCTTTTTGATACTGTTTTTTTTTTGGTGTGCTTTATTGGTAACAAAAAATTTAGCAATGTGCTGCGAGACAAAAAAAATTAAAAAAATCAACAAATGGCCCTCAGGCCACACTTTGGACACCCCTGGTTTAAAAGTAGATGATGCATGTTTTCAGTTACAACCGCTACATTTTTTTCGGAAAACGTAACATGACTGACTAAATAAAATGAATGATGCTGGTGGGTCATGGCTCACCCTCCGATGGGGGGGCGCCGTGGACCGAGTGGACCATGGTGTCTTCCTGTGTGGATGAAGCCGGAGGCGGTTCTTGTGACACACTTGGCTCTGGAGCCTCAGATGGAGCTTCTGTGTTTGTGTCGCCGTAAAAACAAAAACACATAGCAGACATAAACTTAAACCCTCGTTTATCACTGTTAGTTGGTTCCATATGTGACTGTGATAAGTGAAGTCCCGCTATCGAAAACCTGTTTACAATCTTCTAAATATGTTTTTCACATTATTAGAGCCCAGTAGACATGAAATAACACCCCTATAGTCACCCATGTTAGCATTGAAAGTTTTGTTTTGTTTGCAGTACTTCCTGTGGTAGCTACTGTCTCATCAATGTGACATTACTGACACCATTACGACGTCTTTGAATGCATCTTCTGAATGCCTTATATTCGAATTTTTGTGAATTTAATAATTTTTATCGCGTAACCAAACCAACCAAAGCAGGAAGTCAAACAACCACTTCCCCTCCATGTCTCGAGCTCGTCCAATCACTAGTCAGAACTCAGAAATGATTCATTCAGGGTCTCACAAAAAGTCGGATTTAAAAAAAAAAAAAAAAAACTTGAGTATTGAGAAGGAACACATTCGGCTCTGGAGCCATGGGTTGCTGACCCCTTGGTATAGTTGTTATATATTTCACTTGTCACAAAAGCAATAAAAATTGTGTCAAAAAAGTGAAATGTAAGCTTGAATTGTGTCTCTTTTTTTTTTTTTTTTTTTTTTAGTCGGGAGCTGATATTTTCCTGAAACTTACAATATGTTTTACTGCTGAATTTTTTTTTTTTTCTCATGAAGATGAGAGTGTAATTTTTGTTTTGGTAGGTGTATAACATAAACTAACGCCACATTGTTACTTCCTTATTCCGGACGAAAATAATACCCAATCCCATGATGCAATGCGGTTCTACACTCTTGCATATCTGCCGTCTTATCGTCCACAACTTGCTGCCTGTTTTTCCATACGCTATCAAACCGATGTCGAGTAGCCTGTGAAGTGCTTGCCTCGTCATGAGGAAATAATACGCTTTGGAAGGTCAAGGTCACTTCACAGACGCAGTTGAAGGGGGGGGGGGGGACGGGGGACACAATGCAACCTTATCAGACCCAATCAGTGCTCACTGATTTATTTAAAGAAGGCTCGTTATAGATGTAGGACTTCCTGATGTTTTGAAATATTCAACAGGAAGTAATAACCTCGTTGGCAGGAAGACTCCTTTGATAGGACCTTGAGCTCAAATTTGACCTTGGAGCCCCCGGCGATGACTGAGTAGACGTCCGCGTCTTCACGGGCTACTTCTTTCACGGTGAGGGAGTGTTTGTTTGCGTTGGCTGCGATGGCGTATTTGTCGCTGTCGGCGAGGTCCCGTCCGTTGCGTTGCCATTTGACTTTGGCGTCGGGTTTTTCGGTTTCCGCTTCAAAGACCACGGAGGAACCTTCCGATGCTTCCTGTGACTTCGGCTTCTTGGCAAAAGCTAATACAGGAAGAGATAAAATGATGTTTAAGAACAGTGTATGAAAGGAATGGTTATGTCGAGTGGGATACACAAGCACCAGACTTGGTGGCCAAAGCAACAGGCTTTTATTGCAAGGTTTGAATGATCTCGAAACAGGAACAATAATCCCAAATAAAAACTCCTGTTGCTACTACAACTACTTTGGACTCATACTTTGCGGAAATTCACTTATCACTGTCTGGTCTGATTATCCGCAAAATAATCCCGAAAAAAAAACATAAGCTTCTGTTGCTACTTCAACTACTACGGACTCATACTTTGCGGAAATTCATTTATCACTGTCTGGTCTGATTATCCGCAAATTAATTCTGAAAAAAAAACATAAGGTCCTGTTGCTACTACAACTACTACGGACTCATACTTTGAGGAAATTCACTTATCACTGTCTGGTCTGATTATCCGCGAAATAATCCTGAAAAAAAAACACAAGCTCCTGTTGCTACTACAACTACTACGGACTCATACTTTGCGGAAATTCACTTATCACTGTCTGGTCAGATTATCCGCAAAATAATCCCGAAAAAAAACATAAGCTCCTGTTGCTACTACAACTAATACGGACTCATACTTTGCGGAAATTCACTTATCACTGTCTGGTCTGATTATCCGCAAAATAATCCAGAAAAAAAACATAAGCTCCCGTTGCTAGTACAACTACTACGGACTCATACTTTGCGGAAATTCACTTATCACTGTCTGGTTTGATTATCTGCAAAATAATCCTGAAAAAAAAACATAAGCTCCTGTTGCTACTACAACTACTACGGACTCATACTTTGTGGAAATTCACTTATCACTGTCTGGTCTGATTATCCGCAAAATAATCATGCTGACGTAAGATAAAACTCCAAAGCCGCGACATCACTTCCTGTCCACCCCAACGGAACACATTTACTGTTACTTACTTGTATGCTCTAACTACTACGGACTCCTATTTCGCGGAAATTCACTTATCACTGTCTGGTCTGATTATCCGCAAAATAATCCTGAAAAAAAAACATAAGCTCCTGTTGCTGGCATAAAATAAAACTGCAAAGCCGTGACATCACTTCCTGTCCACCCCAACGGAACACATTTACTGTTACTTACTTGTATGCTACGGACTCCTATTTTGTGGAAATTCACTTATCACTGTCTGGTCTGATCATCCGCAAAATAATCCAGAAAAAAAACAAAAGCTCCTGTTGCTGACGTAAGATAAAACTCCAAAGCTGTGACATCACTTCCTGTCCACGGCAACGGAACATATTTACTGTTACTGTTACTTGACTCCTACTTTGCGGAAATTCACTTATCACTGTCTGGTCTGATTATCCGTGATAGATACCATACCGTATTAATTTGCTGATGAATTAGCATAATGTCCCTCACTTTAAGGTGCAAAGTTCGAATTTAGATTGAAGTATTTAAAGAAAAAAAAAACACAAAAAAAGGGCAACAATTCCCATTTTTCCTATACTGACTTGTATATTAACCAAAACTACAGCGATATTATTATTGTAGCAGCTAACATGAAAAACTATATTTAAAATAACGCCTTTTGCTACAAAGACGTCTTGTGCTGGAAGACACAGCCATGCCAAATATTTTCGCAGTATCTATGCTGTTGTTGTTGACGGAACTAGCATACTGTAAGTATGTGTATCAATGCGCCCTGGGAAAGAAGTCCCGGTCGTGTTTTAAATATATGTATTCTAATGACGTGCATTGTTAGCTAGCTCATATTAACTCATTTTCTGGTTTTATTCATGTTTATTTGACTGCTCTTTTGTTTGTAATTGTTTGTGATTGTTTTATATATATATATATATAAATATATATCAGAAGGTATGATTCCGTCCTTTGGGACCACACCAAGGAATGTTTCTGGATGTCCCAATGAGTTTAAATATATGCGTTTAAATATAGAATGAATACGGAGGATACTAAAAAAATTAATGCGGCATGCTTCAGCGGCACCAAGGGCACAGGTATTACAGCCGAGGGATTATCTCGAATCTATTTTTGCAGCTTCGGAGTCATTGAAATGATTACGGGCCATCAGTGGGTCTGGAGCCAGGTGTTTTATTTCCATTGGGTAAGTCCCCTTTAAGAGCTTTTATTATGTCATTGCAATCATGTAGTAAGAGCATCCCCTTGAGCCAAAACGTTAACATGAATTGAGATGTATAACCAATTAGATCAAAATGACCACTCAACCACCGTGCAGTCCTGTTGTAGAAAACAAAATTTTTAAACTCAGGTTTTTTTTTTTTTTTTTTTAAATAAATCACATTTGGAATACATGCATTTTCTTTTATAATTTTCAGCATAAAATTATGTGAAAAAAATTGAGTCAACAAAAGTAAAAAAAAAAAAAAAAAAAAAGGAAATGAAGCTGTGGCGGTGCAAAAAAATTATAATTTAAAAGTTATACATACCGTATTTTCTGGACTATTGTTAAAATGTTTCTGTGAAAGTAAAGTTGCTATTAAATAAACAAAAGAAAACTTTAGAAGTATACAAAACAACACAAAATTTTACATTTAAATTAAATATAAAATCTAAAAAAAAAAAAATCGGGGGAAAAGAGCACATCAAAAATGGAACCAGTGTCCTTAAATTTGTCTGTAAAAGTAATTTAGCTATCAAATAAAATGAAAAAAAATTATAACAAAAGAAATTATATTTCAAATTATAATTTTTAAATTAAATATAAATTATAAAAAATATTATTTATAAATTAAATTAAAATTATATAATAATAAAAATAATTAAACTATAATTATAATAAATAAATTAGAAAATAATTAAAATATTATAAATGATAAAAATTTGTTTTAAAAAAATCGGGGGAAAATGAGAACATCAAAAATGGAACCTGCGTCCTTAAATTTGTCTGTAAAAGTAATTTAGCTATCAAATAAAATGAAAAAAAATATATAAAATTATATAAAAAAGAAATTATATTTCAAACTATAATTCTATCATCTACTGTTGCCTGCTTGTTAAGTTTGTGATTAAACTATATAAATAAACTTGACTTGACTTGACTAATTTTTAAATTAAATATAAATTTTAAAAAAAATTTCTAAATTAAATTAAAATTATATAATAATAACAAAATTAAATTATAATGATAATAAATAAATTTTAATAATTAAAATATTATAAATTATAAAAAATAAAATTTGTGCTAATGTTTTTTTTTTCTTTTCAGGTGTGTGATTGTGGTTAATGTTGCTTCATAAAGCTGATAAGTTTTGTGGAAAAGGAAAACAAAACAAACCATCAACTTTTTGTTTTCCTCAAGTGTGACGGTCCTCCAAACGGGAACTTTGCAACCAAAAGTTCGTTTTCTTCAGAAAAGTCAAGCACACCTACCTGTTTTTTTGACAGGCTCCGGCATCTTGTTGAATGATCCACTTCCCCCTCCACAAGCGTGACTCTGCCCGTCTGCCTCCTGCCCTTTAATAGAAGTTCTCCCTCCATCCAGCACCACCTCTCCAGACACCTTTCAATCTGGGGCCAAACAACAACCGCCACCCCCCCCACACGCACTTCCCTGTCAAGGCTCGTCCTGTCCCAGGAGCACGCCAGTATACACGCGAATACACACACACACACACACACAGGGGCTATATTTCAACCATCACTTCCTCCAACACCTCGCCTGCATGACAGGCCTGAGGACGGAGAGCCAGAGATGTTAGGCATCGGTTATATTTAGATTTTTAAATTGGGAAAAAAAAAAAAAAAAAATCAGTCAGCTGTCTCCATGCTGCATGAAGTACGCTTGTGTTTAAATTGTTGTTGTCGTTCACATAAAGTTGGCTAAATTCAAGACTTTGCTAGAATACGACACGACACAAAGTGATACCGTCATAGCGTGGACATAAGCATAGAAGAATATTCGGCCCAATTTCAGCAATAAGACGGTTCACATGGCCACAAATACTCGAGAGTCAGTGAAACTGAAGTCCCCGTCAAGTACCCGTGAGTCAGTGAACCTCGAGTCCTCATCGAGTACTTGTGAGTCAGTGAAACTCGAGTCCTCATCGAGTACTCGTGAGTCGGTGAAACTCAAGTCTTTGTCAAGTACTTGTGAGTCGGTGAAACTCAAGTCCACGTCGAATACTTGTGAATCAGTGAAGCTTGAGTCCTCATCGAGTACTCGTGAGTCAGTGAAAGCCAAGTCCCCGTTGGGTACTCGTGAGTCAGTGAAACTCAAGTCCCCGTGCAGTACCTGTGAGTCAGTGAAACTTGAGTCCTCATCGAGTACTCGTGGTCAGTGAAACTTGAGTCCTCATCGAGTACTCGTGAGTCAGTGAAACTCAAGTCCCCGTCGAGTACTTGTGAGTCAGTGAAACTTGAGTCCTCATGGAGTACTCGTGAGTCAGTGAAACTCAAGTCCCCGTCGAGTACCTGTGAGTCAGTGAAACTAGAGTCCTCATCAAGTACTCGTGAGTCAGTGAAACTCAAGTCCCCGTCGAGTACTTGTGAGTCAGTGAAACTCAAGTCCCCGTCGTGTACCTGTGAGTCAGTGAAACTCGAGTCCTTGTCAAGTACTTGTGAATCAGTGAAACTCAAGTCCCCATCGAGTACTTGTGAGTCAGTGAAACTGAAGTCCTCGTCGAGTACTCGTGAGTCAGTGAAACATGAGTGTGTCGAGTGCAAGATTTTCAGTGAAACTCAAGTCCTCTTGGAGTACTTGTGAGTCGGTGAAACTCAAGTTCCCGTCGAGTACTTGTGAGTCAGTGAAAGCCAGGTCCCCGTCAAGTACTCGTGAGTCAGTGAAACTCAAGTTCCCGTCGAGTACTTGTGAGTCAGTGAAACTCGAGTCCCCATCGAGTACTCGTGAGTCCGTGAAACTGAAGTCCCCGTCAAGTACTTGTGAGTCAGTAAAACTTGAGTCCTCATCAAGTACTCGTGAGTCAGTGAAACTTGAGTCCTCGTCGAGTACTCGAGAGTCAGTGAAACTCAAGTCCCCGTCGAGTACTTGTGAGTCAGTGAAACTTGAGTCCTCATCGAGTACTCGTGAGTCAGTGAAACTCAAGTCCCCGTCGAGTACTCGAGAGTCAGAGAAACTCAAGTCCCCGTCGAGTACTTATGAGTCAGTGAAACTTGAGTCCTCGTCGAGTACTCGAGAGTCAGTGAAACTCAAGTCCCCGTCGAGTACTTGTGAGTCAGTGAAACTTGAGTCCTCATCGAGTACTCGTGAGTCAGTGAAACTGAAGTCCCCGTCGAGTACCCGTGAGTCAGTGAAACATGAGTGTGTCAAGTGCAAGATTTTCAGTGAAACTCGAGTCCTCATCGAGTACTTGTGAGTCAGTGAAACTTAAGTCCTCATGGAGTACTCGTGAGTCAGTGAAAGCCAAGTCCACGTCGAGTACTTGTGAGTCGGTGAAACTCAAGTCCTTGTCAAGTACTTGTGAGTCAGTGAAACTCGAGTGCTCATCGAGTACTTGTGAGTCGGTGAAACTCGAGTCCCTGTCGAGTACTCGTGAGTCAGTGAAACTGAAGTCCCCATCGAGTACTTGTGAGTCAGTGAAACTGAAGTCCCCGTCGAGTACTCGTGAGTCAGTGAAACATGAGTGTGTCGAGTGCAAGATTTTCAGTGAAACTCAAGTCCTCTCAATACTTGTGAGTCAGTGAAACTCGAATCCTCATTGAGTACTTGTGAGTCGGTGAAACTCAAGTCCTTGTCAAGTACTTGTGAGTCAGTGAAACTCAAATCCTTATCGAGTACTTGTGAGTCGGTGAAACTCAAGTCCTTGTCAAGTACCCGTGAGTCAGTGAAACATGAGCGTGTCAAGTCCTTTTGGAATACTTGTGAGTCAGTGAAACTTGAGTCCCCGTCGGGTACTCGTGAGTCAGTGAAACTCAAGTCCTCATCGAGTACTCGTAAGTCAGTGAAACTTGAGTCCTCATCGAGTACTCATGAGTCAGTGAAACTCAAGTCCCCGTCAAGTACTTGTGAGTCAGTGAAACTTGAGTCGTCATCGAGTACTCGTGTGTTGAAAGTACTGTAGGTACTGTATTTGATACTTGGATATTTATTTATATTTTGATGGTTTTGTTGACTTGAGAACTTCATTTTATTCAGAGTGGATACAAAATAATGATCAGACATTTACATACGGAGCATTCTGTACATCAAACAGTTCAGGAGGACAAAAAACGAAGTTTTTTTTGGGGGGGGGTTTACAGAAATGATTGCTGGAATCGAACAGAGTCTGTTGTTAACAGACAATGTTAACAAAATAAACGTATGTCTGCTGGCCTTGATAACATTAAATATGGCATCAAAATATATACATGCAAAGGTTACCATGACGAGAAGCAACGATTGGTCGACTTGTTCGACACCATGGCAACTTGAAAAAGTACTGACTCAATCAATCAAATTGGGAAACTGGAGTTCTTGTCCAGTTTTTGCCAAGTACCGTGACTCAGTGAAGCTCAAATCCTCTTGGAGTCCCCAAGAGTCGGTGGAACTCTTCTCAGTGTACCGTGAGTCAATGAAACTCGAGTCTTCATCAAATACCCGTGAGTTGGTAAAAACCTACGAGTCACTGAAATGCAAGTCTTCATCGAAGTACCCTTGAGTCAGTGAAACTTGAGTCCCATTTGGGTACCCATGAGTCGGTGAAACTAGAGTCCCGTTTAAGTACCCACTAGTCAGTGAAACCTGAGCTTCGCCGAGTACCTATGAGTCACTGAAATGCGAGTCGTCATCAGTACCCTTGAGTTTGTGAAACTCGAGTCAAAATTGAGTGCCTGCGAGTCGGTGAAAATTGACGGGGACTTGAGTTTCACTCATGACTCTGTGAAACTTGAGTCCCCGTTGAGTACTTGTGAGTCAGTAAAACTCGAGTCCGCATGGAGTACTTGTGAGTCAGTGAAACTTGAGTCCCCGTCGAGTACCTGTGAGTCAGTGAAACATGAGTCTGTCAAGTGCAAGATTTTCAGTGAAACTCAAGTCCCCATCGACTACTCGTGAGTCAGTGAAACTCAAGTCCCCGTGGAGGACTTCTGAGTCAGTGAAACTTGAGTCCCCGTCGAGTACCTGTGAGTCAGTGAAACATGAGTCTGTCAAGTGCAAGATTTTCAGTGAAACTCAATTCCTCTTGGAACACTTGCGAGTCAGTGAAACTTGAGTCCTCATCGAGTACTCGTGAGTCAGTGAAACTGAAGTCCCCGTCGAGTACCTGTGAGTAAGTGAAACATGAGTCTGTCGAGTGCGCGATTTTGAAACTCAAGTCCTCTTGGAACACTTGTGAGTCAGTGAAACTTGAGTCCTCATCGAGTACTCGTGAGTCAGTGAAACTGAAGTCCCCGTCGAGTACCCGTAAGTCAGTGAAACGTGTGTGTCGAGTGGACGATTTTCAGTGAAACTCAAGTCCTCTTGGAATACTTGTGAGTCAGTGAAACTCAAGTTCCCATCGAGTAGTTGTGAGTCAGTGAAACTCAAGTCCCTGTTGAGTACCTGTGAGTCAGTGAAACTTGAGTCCTCATCAAGTACTTGTGAGTCAGTGAAACTGAAGTCCCCGTCGAGTACTTGTGAGTCAGTGAAACTCAAGTCCACGTTGAGTACTTGTGAGTCAGTGAAACTTGAATCCCCATCGAGTACTTGTGAGTCAGTGAAACTCAAGTCCCCGTCGAGTACTTGTGAGTCAGTGAAACTTGAGTCCCCGTCGAGTACTTGTGAGTCAGTGAAACTTGAGTCCCCGTCGAGTACTTGTGAGTCAGTGAAACTGAAGTCCCTGTCAAGTACCCGTAAGTCAGTGAAACCTGTGTGTGTCGAGTGGACAATTTTCAGTGAAACTCAAGTCCTCTTGGACTACTTGTGAGTCAGTGAAACTTGAGTCCCCCGTCGAGTACCCATGAGTCGGTTTTGCTCAATGTCTAGCGGTCTTGATTCTGATTTGGTGGACTTGGGCTGCAGACATGGACCCCTCAGTCATCGTAGAAAACGGGGACGCGAATGAATATTGCAACATTTTCACATCGTAACGGATTTGGGATTCGGGATTTGGGATTAAGTGTACTGAAGGAAGTATTAAGTGTATGTGTAAGCTGTGGGAAAGAACTGTTGGATAAAACGGCAACTGTTTGATTCCCTTCTTAATGCTATTTACAAGGAATGCTAACTTTGAGCAGGAGTCATGATTCAGTCTTTGGGTCGGTTTACATGTACGGTTTTCTTTCCAAATGGGTCTTCCCGAGCACCTCGTCGCTGAACTGGTACGTCAGTTTCTTCTTGATCTTTTTCACTTCTCCGGTTTTGCCGTAGTTACGCAAAGCCCGTGCCATCTTCTGATAGGTCATTTTTTTGCGGTTCCCCTTCTGGACTCCCCAACGGTGGGCGAGAGCCTCCTTGTGTTTGGACGAAAACTGGAAGGTTCCTTTGTCTCGGTCCACCCACCAGATGCTGTCCTTCATGTCGCCGTTCCGTAGAAGGTCCAGCAGGAACTGGTACAAGCGGATCTTTTTTTTGTTGCCTTTTGGAAAAGATCAGAAAGTTTCACAATGACTGATTGTGGACTTGTGGGACTTATTCTGTTTATTTTGGTTTCCTGGACGCTGAAACACGTTTTTTTACGGTTTTATAATTGTAATTTTTACATGAAAAAATCAGCATAAAAATGCGGAAATAAAAATATAAACGAACATTTAATTTGATTGTTTTAAATGTGACTGTTCCCATATGATTAACACCACCTTCTTGTTTTGCCATGGGTTACTTTCTGAATTCAGTAGTCTTTTTCATCTCAAGTTTTTTTTTAATCACGGCTGCAAAATAATCTAAAATGGGGCCCAAAAAATTTGTACAAAATTAGAAAAAAAAAGAAGTGCGAAACAAGATTGAATTAAAGAAATATCTCATGGCAAAACAAGAAGGTGGTTGATCAGGCTGTTACACGGTGTCTTTGGGAACAGTGAAAGTAACCTTAAGTTTCTGCTTTTCTTTTGAACACGGCTGCAAAATAGTCCAAAATGGAGCCCAAAATTTTTTTAAAAATTGGTAAAGAAGGTGAGAAACAAGATTGAATTAAAGAAATATCCCATAGCAAAACAGGAAGGTGGCTGTTACATGGTGTCTTTGGGAACAGTGAAAGTAATCTTAAATTTTCGTTGGTCTCTTTCATTTTCTTTAGAATTTAGAATTTTAACTCCTGATTGTTTATACCAGGGAACGTCAATAAATTACGATTACGTTAAAAAGAGTTAGTTAAAAAAAATAATATCAGATATTCTAAATCACATCACAAATTGATCAATAATCACGTCGAATGATTAGTCCTGCCCGAAAATTATTTTATTTTTTTTTTATTTTATTTTTATCTTTTATTGGATTAGGGATCTGACAATCATGCTGTGCAATAAAATAAAATAAAACTAAATTTCGCAATACTTAGTTTGCATTATTATTTTTATTTTTTTATGTGTTGAAGAGTTATTTTCATCACTTCATTCAATTTCACAAATTCATGTTTGGAACAAAAGCTTATTATAAAAAAAGATTGGTGCCAGATTGGCTCGGCAAGACTATTTTTATTTGTTTATACTATTATTATGATATTATTATTATTTATACTATTTTTATTTATCACAAAAATGATAGTCCTGTTTTTTTCACTTTATTTATTTATTTATTTATTTATTTATTTTTATTATTTTTATTATTTTTATTATTTGTATTATTTTTATTATTTTTATTATTATTTTTATTTTTTTTATTATTTATTTATTTTTGTTATTTTTATTTGTATTATTTATTTATTTGTGTTATTTATTTATATTTTATATTATCATTTATTATTTATTTATTTATTTATATTTTATATTATCATTTATTATTTTTCATTTATTATTTTTATTATTTTTATTATTTTTTATTTTTATTATTTATTTATTTTTGTTATTTTTATTTGTATTATTTATTTGTTTTTATTATTTATTTATATTTTATATGATCATTTATTATTTATTTATTTATATTTTATATTATCATTTATTATTTTTCATTTATTATTTTTTATTTTTATTATTTTTTATTTTTATTATTTTTCATTATTTTTCATTTATTATTTGGAGTATTCCTGTTTATTTCGGTATCATACGCATCAATTTATCCGATCGGCTCCCTCCAGCGCACATGCCGAAGTCCGCAAAACGCCAGTTTCTACCATCTGCTCCATGCTGGCAAACACATTTAGACAGGAAATCCGATGAGCTAATACACCCCCAACTGCATTGTGGGTAATGATATCATTCGCAAAAAAGCCCAGCTCGGAGAAAATCCACCTGACAATCCAAGTTCTGGATGATGTATGACGACTAAAATAGAGCATGAGCTGTATAAGTCATCATCTTCATGACGTGTGGAGATGAGGTGTTCAAAGAAACGCACCCCCGCCACCCCCAACCCCCCCCCAACCCCAGCCCCCGACATTTTAAGCAACTTAATCAACTGCTTGGGACAGCAATTTTTTTTTATTATAAAAATTTTATGATGTTTTTTTTCTTACCCAGATCTCCAGGTGGGATGTAAGGGTGTTGGTCTCGGAGACACTCCTCGTCAGACACCTCCAGGGGCGGACTCTGACCTCCATGCTCCTCATCGTCGGTGCTGCGTTGGGACACGTGTGTTGCATACACGGTCCGTGGGAAGAACGTTACCTTCAAAATAAAAGATGGAGTACTTTTAGGGGTGACCACGCCCTGCACCCATTGTTTACTTCAAGTGGAATTTTCTTATCATGGAAAAGTTTGCGAGGGAATTTTTTTTAGTGTGTTCCACAATTATATTTAATAGCATATGACCAAAAATTAGATAAAGATTACACATTCTCATCGAAATAATTTTTTAAAATTTTTTTTAGTATTCCACAATTATATTTTTAGCACATGACCAAAAATTAAATAAACATTGCACATTCTCATAGAAATATTTTTTTTTTAATTTTTAATTTTTTTAGTGTTCCACAATTATAATTTTTAGCACATGACCAAAAATTAGATAAACATTACACATTCTCATACAAAAATATATTTTTTAATTTTACATTTTTTTAGTGTTCCACAATTATATTTTTTAGCACATGACCAAAAATTAGATAAACATTACACATTTTCATAGAAATTATTTTTTTTAAAATTTTTTAGTGTTCCAAAATTATATATTTTTAGCAAATGACCAAAAATTAGATAAACATGACACATTCTCATAGAAATATATATTTTTTAATTTTTAATTTTTTTGTGTTCCACAATTATATTTTTTAGCAAATGACCAAAAATTAGATAAACATTACACATTCTCATAGAAATTAATATTTTTTATTTTTTTTCATCTTAAATTAAAAAATATTTTAGTATTCCACAATTTTTTAGCAAATGACCAAACATGAGATAAATATTACACATTCTCATAGAAATTAATATTTGTATTTTTTTATTTTAAATTTAAAAAAAAATAGTGTTCCACAATTATATTTTTTAGCAAATGACCAAAAATGATTTAAACGTTACACATTCTCATAGAAATAAATTTAAAATTTAAACTGTTACATTTGTTCACTTCCTGCTTTCCTAATATAGTTTAATTTTTTTTAAAACAAATAAAACAAAAAAAGTGTTAGTTTTTTAAATAAATAGATAAATAATAATAATAATAAAATATATAAAATATATAAATATATATTTTAATTATATTATATATTATATTATGTATATTATATATTAATTATATATATTAATATATAACATCAACTGCTTGTATTGTTTCTTGGATTGGCTCATCGTTGTGCATTGTTTGACTTCCTGTAGACAAGATTTTGGAATATTCCTTTCCATGGATACCATTGTTTTTCGGAAAAGTCATTCGGAAAGATTCCATTCGGAAAGACGTGACTATTGTATTATCATTTTCTTTTGTCAAGCGTTGAGATTTCGCACTTTGTCCGGTGGTCCTTGAATGCACCATTGTTGCGATGAGAGTCAAAACGCGAAATGTAAATGACTTTTTTCCGATGTCGCCATAGCTTAATAAATCAAGCAAACGGATCATCTTATATTACGATTAATTAATAGTGAGTACAGATTATTTATTTCATACATTAAAATTGTTTAATACCGATATGGCGTACGTACATCCCTTTTATTGCGTAATATGTGAGTAATCCCAAAGAGACTTACGGGTTGTTGTAACATATGCGAATGCGCCCCAAGATTTGGATCCAGTAGATTTTCGGCATCGTAACGCATGGCGTCGTGTCTGATGTGGGCGGTCGGGTGCAGCGATTGGACGCTCTGCAGCTCCGTGAAGTTGGTTTCTTGGAGGGTTTCAAACTCCACCGGGTGTACGTGAGGGTGAGTTCGATAGTCCCAGTGATCTAAATAAACAATGACAATGAAACAGGAAGTGAAGTCACACAATGAAAATATACAATCTTTGATTTGTTGCTGTTTTTCCTGGGAATATTAATCTATTTTATTTTATTTTATTTTATTTTATTTTATTTTATTTTATTTTATTTTATTTTATTTTATTTTATTTTATTTTATTTTATTTTATTTTATTTTATTTTATTTTATTTTATTTTATTTGGGTTGGTTTTGGTTTTTGGTTTTTAAACGTTTTGAGATTTTTTAAATTATTTTAAACTATAGTAATTTTTGTCATTTGTATTTTTAATACTTTTAGTTATTTTTATTATATTTTTAGACTTTTAATGAAGTCATTTTTATTGTTTGTTTTTGTTTTTTGAACACCTTTATTTATTTTTATCATGCTCTATCATGTCTCTGTTTTACGCATAAAATTTTCATTAATTTATGTCACATTATTTTTTTTTTACATTTTTATTGTTGATATTTTTATTTTGTATTTATTTGTACATTTGTTTCCCTTTTAGCGACAAAATGCTATTTAAATCAAATGTATTATTTTTTATTATTATTATTATTATTATGGGCATTTTTTATGTTTATATTTATTGTTTTGTTTTGTTTTGTTTTGTTTTGTTTTGTTTTGTTTTGTTTTGTTTTGTTTTGTTTTGTTTTGTTTTGTTTTGTTTTGTTTTGTTTTGTTTTGTTTTGTTTTGTTTTGGTTGGGTTTTATTTTATTTTTATTTTTTATTTTATTTTATTTTATTTTATTTTATTTTATTTTATTTTATTTTATTTTATTTTATTTTATTTTATTTTATTTTATTTTATTTTATTTTATTTTATTTTATTTTATTTTATTTTACTTTTTATTTTTTTTTATTTCATTTTATTCACACTGATTTAAGACATTTAGATTTTTTTTATTAACTTTTTTTTAACTCTTTTTTTTGTAATGCAACACATATTTTTTTTTACTAATCTCCTTTATTGACCTAAAAGAGCAAAAATGGGAAAAATTAACGGGATAAGGATGTTTTTAGGAATAATCGTCACAAGTTTAACCAAAACTAAAATTCAAAACGTTGTTTATTTTCCTTTCATTTTAATTTTTGGTGGAATATTCAAAACCGTTTGTATCAAGAGAAAGTTATATGCATCAATAAAACCCCATGGGGCCAAAATTGTTCTATGTATGTAAGCGCAGCGGGCGAAAGAAATAGCATCTGTTTCCTGTGCGCACGCATACAGCTGCACACGCCGTATTCGGCTGAAAAACGCACAAATGACACAATATATATATATATATATATATATATATATATATATTTTTTTTTTTTATCATTTGTTATATAATATTTTGTTTTAAGTGGTGTTGAAATATGTCACTTCTATTTTCCTATGTTTTACTTTTCATGCATTTATTTAAGATTAGTGTTTATTTATTCAATTTATATATTTTTCTAAATGACATAAATGATATAAATACTGATTTTAGTTTTAAAATATATTCGTATAAAATATTTAATTATTATATTACTGTATGTCCAATTTTTAGTGGATTTTATTTTATTTATTTTCTAGCTCGGTCATGCTTAATACATTTAATAATGATTATTTTTATATATTTTTTCTATATATTTTTATATATAAATACTAATGAAGTTTTTTTAGATTTTCTGTATTTAAATAATTTAATTTATTTTTTGTTAATTTTTTGTTGCGTTTGTTATGTTAAATTTGAAGTCATGTTGAAATACGTAAGTTTTACTTTTTATATATTCATGATTATTTTTCATTTTTAACAATTATTTTTATATATAAATACTGATTGTAGTTTTTAAATATTTATAAATTTTATAATTAAAGTATATATTTTTTTATCATGTTAAATTTGAAGTCATGGCGAAATACTGTAAGTCACATTTATTTTCCAATGTTTTACTTTTAATATATTCATGTCTATTTTTCATTTTTAACATTTATTTTTATATATAAATACTGATTGTAGTTTTTAAATATTTATTAATTTTATAATTAAAGTATATTTTTTTATCATGTTAAATTTGAAGTCATAATATATTCATGTTTATTTTTCATTTTTAACATTTATTTTTATATATAAATACTGATTGTAGTTTTTAAATATTTATTAATTTTATAATTAAAGTATATTTTTTCATCATGTTAAATTTGAAGTCATAATATATTCCGGTTTATTTCTCATTTTTAACATTTATTTTTATATATAAATACTGATTATATATTAAAAAAATATTTAATTGGTAATTAAAAAAATCTATTATGTTTTATTCATTATTATTATTAATTATTTTGTTTTATTATAAGTGGTGGTGGCTTCACTTTGAATATATCTAATTATTATTATTTTATAATAATCAAATAAATTTTTAACATTTTATTTTATATATAAATACTGATTATATTATTATTATTTAGATATAAATAATAAATAAATATTGTAATAAGCCAAATAGAAGAAAAGTAATAAATGACTAATAAATAATGGAGTAAAACTGACCTGCCTGCATGTCAGCATCCAGAATATATGGACTATAATATTCTGGAATTTGTCTGTACATCTCTGGATCAAAGATTTCCTCCGTGGGCTGTAATATTAGAAAAAAAAAAACAAAGTTATATTCAGTTATATTCATAGTCTACCCAGAAAAACATCAATTTTTGTACAAATCTTCTACTCTAAGTAATATTTACATGAAATATGTGAAAATATTTCATATAATTTTCATTTTCACCGCAATTCTGAAACTTAAGAGTTTCATTTTCATGTCGTCGTCGTCGGTATAAAGGACGGTTAGAGTTGGCATCCTGTGCATAAATGCAATATCATTTCATAGATATTCAAGATATGTCCTCTTAGACTTGTTAATAAAAATTAAAATTAAAATTAAAAAATAATAATTAAAAAATTAAAAAAAAAAATAATAATGTATTTGCTGTTTATTGTGCATATTTAAAAAAAAACTCTAAAAAAACTTTTTAAAAAAACTTAAAAAAAAAATCATACATCTCAGCCAAAAAAAATATTAAAAATAATACTTACAGGCGGTATGAGGTAGCTCTCCATTCTGTAGGGATGCAACATGGATGCTTCTTTTCCGAAAACGACCCGCTCGACCAAGCTTTTTGCGGACCAAAAATGCTCTCACAACCTTTCAAAATTTTTGCAGCACCATTGCACAATATTTCCAAATTTCCTCTCGCTCAACGATAACCGAAACCATCCATCTGTGTCTATGATTGTACGGCTTAGAACTGTTGTGACCCGGACCCGAGTCGGCGAGGCCTTCAAGATGGGTTGTCTATAATACAAATGGAATTTGTTTGGTAATGAAAAAAAAAAAAAGGAACTTTAAACTTCTGTAAATTTTGGCGTGGGTGGAAGCGGCGGCGGAGTGTGTCTTCGACGGCTTGAGGGGAGCCCATGAAACTTGGGCATTTATCAGCGTCTCTGTATTGCCCCCCCTCCCCTCCTTTGGTGGCCAATCGTCAGCAAGCTTTTTTTCACTTAAAACGGCCCACATTTCAACCATTTTTTTTTTTTTTTTAATATTCAATGAATGCCCATAATGGGCGATACTACAAGTAAATACAAAGATAGGATTACATGTACTTTTCAGGATAATTTCATAGTTTTGTGATTTTTGTTGTTAATTTGTTGATGATAAGGGAAATTATTTGGTGCAGTGGGCAAAATACGGGAGGTTAAAACTTAAAACACATTTTAAGTATTTATGTGGATCATTTTTATTGGACAATGTGACTATCAACAAAATAATACCATGATTCCTTCATATCAGGGGTTGTCAACTGGCCAATAAGTCATGACTCAGTTTTATTTTATTTTATTTTATTTTATTTTATTTTATTTTATTTTATTTTATTTTATTTTATTTTATTTTATTTTATTTTATTTTATTTTATTTTATTTTATTTTATTTTATTTTAAATTTCATTTTATTTTATTTTATTTTTTTTCACACTTTGATTTAAGTCATTTCAAAACTTTTTATTAACTTTATTTACTCTTTTTTTGTAATGCAACACATTTTTTTACATTCATTTATATGATTTTTTTTACACATGAGTTATTTTTTTACACCGATGAAATTCATTTTACATATTGAAGTAATTTTAAAAATATATTTTTGTCATGTTTTTCCATATTTAAATCACATTTATTTATTATTTTTGCACGTTTATTTATGTCATTTATTTTCAATATGTTGTTTACACTATTATTGAAGTTTTTTTTATTTGTTTTTATTCTTTTTAAACTTTTTTGAGATTTTTTAAAATGATTTAAAATGATAGTAATTTTTGTCATTTTTAATTATTTTTATTATATTTTTAGACTTTTATGGAAGTAATTTGTTTTGTTTATTTTTGTTTTTTGAACACTTTTATTTATTTTTATCATGCTCTATCATGTCTTTGTTTTACGTGTAAAATTGTCATTAATTTGTGTCACATTAATCATTTTGTTACATTTTTATTTTTGCTATTTTTATTTTATATTTATTTGTACATTTTTTCCCTTTTAGCTAAAAAGCGCTATTTAAATAAAATGTATTATTTATTATTATTATTATGGGCATTTTTTTATGTTTATATTTATTTATTCCTTCATGCATTTATTGTATTGATTTTTTTTTTTTTTATTGAAGTCAAACCAAATGTAAAGTACAAAGTACACTTTAGAAATGGAAATGCGCTCTTCCTGATTAAGAGTTACGCTCATCCCTTCCATCAAACATGGCGTCCTTCCATTGGCTTTCACCCTAGAATGGCTTGTCTTGTTAAAGATAAAGAGCTAGCATACAATCTGACACAAACACACGGCTGGAAGATAAGATGAGGATACGGTATCAGTTTTGGAGATTCTGATGAACGCAGATAGGCGAGGCAGGATAATACCCGAAAACTTTATTTGTTTCGACAGTATTGTACAGTGGAATCTTGGTTAGCTAGTTCAGATACTTTGTTGTAAAAGTCTCATCGCCTCCCGGTGAGCATGGATATATAATCATTTGACCATACAATGACATCATCGTTACCATAGTAACTGTCAATAAAGTTACTAAAATGACTGCATTTATTTCTCTCATCATATTAGAAAAATTATACATACAATATAATGTTTCCAATTTTTTTGTTTGCTTAAATGTATACCAATATTTTTTTTCTAATATTTCAACTCAATGCTAAAATTTTTACAATTTTTTAATATATTTTTAAAAATTTCCAAAAATGTTAATTGCTCTTTTTATGGTAAATAATTGACATAAATTTTCTTCTTGTTAAATTATTACTTTTTTAAATAATATTTTGACTTTATTCTTATAATTTCATAACTTTTTCTCAACATCATTTTTCAAGTTTTTTTTGTTTGCTTAAATGTATACCAATATTTTTTCTTTAATATTTCAACTCTATGCTACTAAAATGGCATTAATTTCTCTCGTCATATTAGAAAAATTGCTGTTTTTTCTTATATTCATATGATTTTTAAAAAATTTATTCTTTTAATTTTCCAAAAATGTTAATTGCTCTTTTTATGGTAAATAATTGACATCAATTTTCTTCTTGTTAAATAATTACTTATTTAAATAATATTTTGACTTCATTCTTATAATTTCATAACTTTTTCTCAACATAATTTTTCCAATTTTTTTGTTTGCTTTAATGTATACCAATATTTTTTCTTTAATATTAGGAATTAATAAGCTTTGCTTCTTCCTACTCCTTTTGGACATGTGGAACTGTGAACTGATTATGGGATGCATTCAATTGTAATCTGATGCATGTTCAAATGAAATTAAACCATTACCTAATTTTAAAAATTTTATGTTCACTTTTTGCGCCAAAAGTTTTTGGTGCAAAAAAATTATTTTGCCTTTTTTGCCCCTGCCTGAGTTCATAAATATGTCATAATTAGAGCTGTCAAATGATGAAAACCATTAATCAGATTAATCAATCGATTAATTACCATCGCGACTCCAAATAGTTCATAGCTATGAATGTGAGTCTGAAAATCTATTTACTTACTTAACACTAATTTCTGTTGCTGCACACAGGTTGGAGACCCGAGTTCGATTCCAACCTCGGCCATCTCTGTGTGGAGTTTGCATGTTCTCCACCGTGCATGCGTGGGTTTTTTTTCAGGGTACTCCGGTTTCCTCCCACATTCCCAAAAAAAAACATGCTAGGTTAATTAGCGACTCCAAATTGTCCATAGGTATGAATGTGAGTGTGAATGGTTGTTTGTCTATATGTGCTCTGTGATTGGCTGGCCACCAGTCCGAAGACAGCTGGGATAGGCTCCAGCATCCTCCGCCACCCTCGTGAAGAGTAGTTTCTGTAATATCAACAAAACATTTGAATTACACTTTAACATCATTATTATTATGTGCAGAGAATTGTTGCGTTCAAAGACATCATGTAACTTCAGTTGAATTCACATTTTCAGTTTATTTGCTGGGATTTCCGAGCATAAATACAAGAAATTGCACTTCCTGGTTAAGAGTTACGTTCACGAGCGAACTCTTTGTCTTTTTTTTTTATATAAACATCGGATATCAGAGACATGTTTATGAGTTGGAGATACATATGTATACATAATAATGCACTTCTGTTGATGCGTTCGGGTCAGAATAAAGTATCAGACTCCGTGGCCTGCCGTCTGTTGTCAATTATAATGAAAAATGTCATTTAATTCATGAAATAAATAAGTTACCGCCCATAACGGGCTATTTTTGGGGATCATATGGGTCAAATATATGCCCCACAATTTTTACATCGTTATGTTTTTATGATTTTTTTTATGCGCTTTGATCGATGAAACTTCAACCCACCAAAAGTGAAACATTCCCTTTAATTCCATGTGTTCATGGATCATGTGACATGATCATTCATTAGCGGCTAGTACCTGTGCAGAATACAATGCAAGCGCATGAGAAGTATTCATGCAAAAAATGAGGAAGTGGTAAAAACTTGTCTTCCGGATTCAGTTCTATAAATGTCTTAAAATGCATCTATGTACATTTTGTGTTTTTTGGGATGATCCCAGTGTGAATAATACTTTGCATTCTAAAAGGAATAAATAAAGGAATAAATAGGTTAAATTGGTAATTATTAATTCTGCATATTTGATTTTGCAATCACTCAAAAAATATTTTTTTGTATTTATATAATTTAAAAAATGACCAAATATTTAATAAAAATATTTTTGTATTTTTTGTACTATTTTTTACTGTTACTATTATTAAGAAATTGAGTCGATTAAACAAACATAATTAACAGAATTAAACATGTAAATTGTTGTAAAGTGACAAAACATAGTCTTGGTTGTCAGTAAATACATTAAATTGTTAATTCTTAATTCTGCATATTTAATTTTGCAATCATTAAAAAATATATTTTTTGTATTTATATAATTAAAAAAATGACCAAATATTTAATAAAAATATTTTTGTATTTTTTGTACTATTTTTTACTATTACTATTATTAAGAAATTGAGTCGATTAAATAAACAAAACACAATCAGAATTAAACATGTAAATTGTTATAAAGTGACAAAACATAGTCTTTGTTGTCAGTAAATATGTTAAATTGGTAATTATTAATTCTGCAATCACTAAAAAAATATTTTTTTGTATTTATATAGTTTAAAAAAATGACCAAATATTTAATAAAAATATTTTTTGTATTATTTGTACTATTTCTAATTTTTTTTAAATGTTGTGTAAGAAATTATGTGGATTAAACAAACAAAACACAACCAGAATTAAACATGTAAATTGTAAAAATATTTTTTTGTATTTATATAATTAAAAAAAACCCAAATATTTAATTAAAATATTTTTTGTATTATTTGTAATATTTCTAATTATTTTTTAAATATTGTGTAAGAAATTCAGTCGATTAAACAAACAAAAGAAAAACAGAATTAAACATGTAAATTGTTGTTAAGTGACAAAACATAGTCTGTGTTGTCAGTAAATACATTAAATTGGTAATTATTAATTCTGCATATTTGATTTTGCAATCACTAAAAATTATTTTTTTGTATTTATATAATTTAAAAAATGACCAAATATTTAATTAAAATATTTTTGTATTATTTGTACTATTTCTAATTATTTAAAATATTTAATATAAAATATTTAATATATTTAAAATATTTAATGTGTATTTATATAATTACAAAAATTATTAATAAAATATTTTGTGTAATTATATAATAAAAAAAATTACTACATGAAAACATGAAAAACCCAAGACTGATCATACAATTCTTAAGGTACTATGATACTATGAGGTACATTTTGGTATACAGTAGCTAGTATGACAAAGCATTATTCTAGTTTGGTCGCACAGCAGGGTGTAACTTCGCACTTCTCAGTTTTTTGTCCAAATAGAGTCAGAAGATGAAGATCTTTTCATTTTTGTCACATGCGGAGGTGTTAATGTTGTAATCATGATGCCATCAAACGCTTCACAAATTTACATTTTACACGATTGGATGTTAAAAAGTTTCAAAATAAAAACATAAATAAAATAAATGGGAGTCAATAATGAGTAACGGTGCCATACTTGTTAATTGTGATGCAGGTGTTTCCAGTGTTTGGACCGTTTGACACCCCTGCACAACCTGAAGATCAACACGTCCACTGTGTTGTTTGGAAAACATCTCAGGTGGGATCTATTTTTCCAAATTTTTAAAATTTTCCGAAAATTTGATTGCTCTTTTTATGGTTAAAAAAAATTACATAAATTTTCTTCTGGTTAAATTATGACTTTTTTTCTATAATATTTTGACTTTATTCCTATAATTTTACAACTTTTTTTCAAAGTAATTTTTCAAATATTTTTGTTTGCTTAAATATATACCAATATTTTTTCTCTAATATTTCAACTCTATGCTACTAAAAAAGAATTATATATTATTAGAAAAATTGCTATGTTTTTTCTTATATTCATATTATTTTTTTTTATTTTCCAAAAATGTTAATTGCTCTTTTTATGGTAAATAATTGACATCAATTTTCTTCTTTTTAAATTATGACTTTTTTCTATAATATTTTTACTTTATTCTTATAATTTCATAACTTTTTCTCAACATAATTTTTACCATTTTTTGTTTGCTTAAATGTATACCAATATTTTTTCTTATTATTAATATTTCAACTCTATGCTACTAAAATGGCATTCATTTCTCTCATCATATTAGAAAAATTGCTGTTTTTCTTATATTCATATGAATTCTCTTTTTTAAATATGTATATTTTTATATTTTCCAAAAGTTCATTGCTCTTTTTACGGTAAATAATTAACATAAATTTTCTTTTTAAATTTTACATAAAATTAAAATAATCTTTGACCACCAATCTACAAATCTGCAAGGTTGAATATGTCAAATTATTGCATTAATCGCAGTTAATTCATGTAGTCATATTTAGTGCCTTTTTAATCGCGTTAATCAGATTTTTCATCTTTGCTATTTCTCTATGTACGTTGCCTGGGAGTGGAAAAAAACGGGCACCATGAAGTGGACATCGATTGGCTGTCATTGGGGTTCTGGCGGGAGCGGTGAGTAGCGGAGAGGAGCCACGAAAGCCTGTGAGAGTTTTTGGGTTTGTTTGTTTTTTTTCGAAAGTGTGATTAAAAAGGGATTAATTAGATCAATTATTAAACTCTTGACAGCACTAATTAGAGGTTTCACTTGATGGTGATAATTATGTGTACTTTTTATGGCCAATACCACATCCAGTATTTACCGATTAGATTAATTCTTGTTAATTAATTAATTCTTGGCTTCGTCTGGATACATGGGGGACTTTAACTCGGCGGCACCGATATCAGACTTGCGTTATATTGCGCAACTCCATTTGTGCTGACATTTCGAGACTCCCGTGTCGGAGTTTCAGACTCACAGCGCAGCATCACGAGATCTTGCCCACGCAGGCTTGCAGCGGGGGGGGGGGGGGGGGGAATGACACACATGACCACCGACTGTGGAAAAACAGGATACAGGCTACGTCGCAACAGGAAGTGTTGCGCTCCTCCTCCTCTACAGAACATCAGTTTGGCCAGACTTGAACGCTTTGGTTGATGTCCACACTCCTGCAACCCCCTGTGGTGTAGGGCGCATATTTCGTAATCAACCCTTGGCTTAGCATTTCTTCTGAGAAATTCAGTTAGGGTGATGGGTGGAGGGGGGGGCGCAAAAAAAAACTTTTTTTTTTTTATAAGCATTCATGTCCAATCCAGCCTGTCCATCTTTAAACTGAATTTATAACACTTTTAAACGCCTTCCATTTGTCGAAAATCTTTGTCGAAAAATCTGTGAGGCGGATAAAATTATGTTTAAATTGGTCATTTTTAATTCTGCATATTTCATTTTGCAATCACTAAAAAATATTTTTTTGTATTTATATAATTTTAAAAAAAAAACAAATATTTAATTGAAATATTTTTTGTATTATTTGTACTATTTCTAATTATTTTTTAAAATGTTGTGTAAGAAATTGAGTCGATTAAACAAACAAAACACAACCAGAATTAAACATGTACATTGTTGTAAAGTGACAAAACATAGTCTTTGTTGTCAGTAAATATGTTAAATTGGTAATTATTAATTCTGCATATTTGATTTTGCAATCAGTAAAAAATATTTTTTTGTATTTATATAATTTAAAAAATGACCAAATATTTAATTAAAATATTTTTGTATTATTTGTACTATTTCTAACTATTTAAAATATTTAATATAAAATATTGAATATATTTAAAATATTTAATGTGTATTTATTTAAAAATATTTTATAAAATTATGTTTCGGTTTATCTACAGCAGGGGTCTCAAACTCAATTTACTTGGGGGGCACTGGAGCTAGGGTCTGGGTGAGACTGGGCCGCATCAGGTTTTCAAAAAAAAAAAAAAAACGCATTTATTAAAAACAAAAAAATTTTAAAAACTTTGCTTTGGAATAATTTTTTCTGGGTACATGATACCATACAGCATCCATATCAAACTTGCGCGGGCCGCACTAACATTAAACTTTCATATCAAGGCAGGGGCCTCAAACTAGTGTCCTGCGGGCCACATTTGGCCCGCGGGCCGCGTGTTTGAGACCCCTGATTTACGGTCATTCGACATAACCACATGCAGTCTTTGCTTGATTTGGGATTCTATGGCAAGGCTGTGTAGTTTTTTTTATATTTCCTGCACTGAAACCTACACTAATCCTGTTTGACACCGGATTTTCTTCATTTATTTAATTCAAATTTAATTTTCTCCCAAGAATTCACAATTTAAAAGCAATAACAAGACCACGATTCACAATTTAATGTCATTCCCCATACTCAAAATGACCATGTATGACAATCAAACATAATATATTTCACATTTCCTCAACATACTGCCTAATTTGAAAAAAATAATATAATTTATATATTTAAATAATTTAAAAAATGACAAAATATTGAATTAAAATATTTTGTTTCATTATTTGTACTATTTCTAATTTTTTTTTAAATGTTGTATAAGAAATTCAGTCAATTAAACAAACAAAACGCAACCAGAAATTTAATGTGTATTTATATAATTAAAAAAATTATTAATAAAATATTTTGTGTATTTATATAATTAAAAAAAATGACAAAATATTTAATTAAAATATTTTTATTATTTGTAATATTTCTAATTATTTTTTAAAATGTTGTATAAGAAATTCAGTCGATTAAACAAACAAAACAAAACCAGAAATAACACGTAATTTTTTTTTAAATATTGAATAAGAAATTCAGTCGATTAAACAAACAAAACACAACCAGAAATAACACGTCAATTGTTGTGACAAAACATAATTGTTGACAACAAAGAAAAGAATGAATCTCAAGAAAACATCACAGTAAAAAATTATTAATAAAATATTTTGTGCATTTAAATAATTTTAAAAATTAAAATATTTAATAAAAAATATTTTTTTCATTATTTGTACTATTTCTATTTTTTTTAATGTTGTATAATAAATTCAGTCGATTAATCAAACAAAACACAACCAGAAATAACACGTCAATTGTTGTAAAGTGACAAAACAGTCATTGACAACAAAAAAAGAAGAATGAATCTCAAGAAAACATCACAGTAAAATATCTAATGTGTATTTATATAATTTAAAAAATTATTAATAAAATATTTTGTGTATTTCTATAATTTAAAAAATGACAAAATATTGAATTAATATTTTTTGTATTATTTTTTACTATTTCTAATTGTCTTTTTAAAATATTGTATAAGAAATTCAGTCGATTAAACAAACAAAACACAACTAGAAATAACACGTACATTGTTGTAAAGTGACAAAACAGTCATTGACAACCAAAAAAAGAAGAATGAATCTCAAGAAAACATCACAGTACAATATTTAATGTGTATTTATATAATTTAAAAAAATATTAATGAAATATTTTGTGTATTTATATAATTAAAAAAATGACAAAATATTTAATTAAAATATTTGTTTTATTATTTATACTATTTCAATTATTTTTGTAATGTTTTTACGGCCATTGACAACAAAAAAAAGAAGAGTAAATCTCAATAAAACATCACAGTAACTCTATGAAGGCCAAAACTCTACATCGGTAAAGTAACACTAAAACATTGTCTCACACTAGTGTCTCCCGGCAACGCCCACAGTCCCCACTCGGACCTAAACATGCTTTATCTTACCGTTGTGTCGTCTAAGTCCTCCAGCGATGAGCCGCTCTGTTCCCACAAAAGTCATTTGGTTAACGACTGGAAACAAATTGCCAAAGATGGTTGAAAAATGTCAGCTTTCTATATATCTCTGAATTAGCAGGGGAACTAAAAGCTTCCTTAATTCTGCCAATTTAGGTCGGGTACCATAAGGCTTCTTCTCCTATTTCTTCTTCTTCCTTATTAAAAAACAAGAAGGTGACAAACTTCCCACAGAACGTGTTTTTCAAGCCAATGTTGTCATTCTAGAACACAAAAGCTGCAAATATATTTGTATTTTTACAGTATATATTAGTATTTTTACAGTATTTTCAGCGTAAAATAGTAAATAACTACAGCACATGGAATGTTTAGTAAATACCGTTACAAATCCTATAGTTTGTATCCTTTTTATCCTTTTTTTTACCTCATATTTGTTCCTAAAAGCTGGAATTATGTGGGAATTCATACAGGTAATTTATTGACAATGTTATTGAGCATATTTGTTAGCGCGCAACTTCAATGTAATTCATGCAAACACATCAAACAGCTAATTAAGCTAGCATGTTTTTGGAATGTTGGGAGGAAACCGGAGTACCCGGAGAAAACCCACGCATGCACGAGGAGAACATGTGAGAGATCCCAAATACACAATGTTGCAGCAAGACACCACACGGACACCACCTTCTTGTTTTGACATGAGTTGTTATATGTCTTGAATTCAATTGTGTTTCTCACCTCGATAACCCAAAATGGAGCCAAGAAAAGTTTTGATAAAGGAGGTGAAAAACACAATTGAATTGAAGACATAGAGTAACTCATGGCAAAACAAGAAGGTGGTGCCCGTGTCTTTGCAAAAATATGTTTTATGTTGGATTTACATTATTTTGTATGGGAAAAA
This sequence comes from Doryrhamphus excisus, assembly GCF_030265055.1. Taxonomy (NCBI): domain Eukaryota; kingdom Metazoa; phylum Chordata; class Actinopteri; order Syngnathiformes; family Syngnathidae; genus Doryrhamphus; species Doryrhamphus excisus. The sequence goes on along the minus strand of NC_080472.1, from coordinate 1,315,719 downwards.
TTGCTTCGGTTAGAGTTAGAGTCAGCTGGGATAGGCTCCAGCACCCCCCTGCAACCCTCGTGAGGATAAGCGGTAGAAAATGAATGAATATATAACCATTAAATACGATATAAACACCCATGAGACATAGGCTGTATAATGCTAAACCTTGATGTCAAGTCGGGGGTCATAAAAGATCCCCTGGTTTACATTGTATTTTTTTTGTCAGTGAAAAAAATAATGTAAAAATAAAATAAAATACCTTTTGATAGAAATGTTGTTTTTGTCAGTGAAAAAATAATATAAAATAAATAAAAATAATATAAAATACCGTTTGATAAAATGATTTTTTTGTCAGTGAAAGAATAATATAAAATAAATACAAATATAAAATAAATACCTTTTGATAAAAATGTTTTTTGTCAGTGAAAAAATAATATAAAATAAATACAAATAAAATAAAATACCGTTTGATAAAAATGTTTTTTGTCCGTGAAAAAATAATATAAAATAAATAAAAATAAAATAAAATACCTTTTGATAAAAATGTTTTTGTCAGTGAAAAAATAATATAAAATAAATAAAAATAATATAAAATACCTTTTGATAAAATGATTTATTTGTCAGTGAAAAAATAATATAAAATAAATAAAAATAATATAAAATACCTTTCGATTAAATGATTATATTGTCAGTGAAAAAAATAATATAAAATAAATAAAAATATAAAATAAAAACCTTTTGATAAAAATGATTTATGATTGAGTACGTGAATGATTTATACGTAAAAATCCTTCTGTTTCAGATGTGATTCTTTCGAGTGGACATTTCACAAAGGAGGACATTGTTCCTCGAGTGACAAAGTCAGCGGAGGTTTCAGCGGCCATCATGTGTTTCACAACGACATCCAACAGTTGCCTGACATGCGTGCACAAGGGGACAACCAGCTCTCTCACTTCTTATTCCTGATTCCTCATTTTCTCTGGACACCGTGACCCCCCCCCCAACCCCCCCCCCCCCCCCCCAGCCCCCCTCTCAGCCCAGGCTGCGTATTATTAGACGAGAGTGAATCACATTCACAAGGCGCATGGACACGCATAATCAGCAACGTGCACACAAAAGAAGATATACCAAAAACAGATACTCTTAAGACGTCAATGTATTTTATTATTTTTATAATAAAATATCTCATAAGCACATGCATAGTGAGAATCCTTCCAAAGCAAGTTCCCCTTTTTTTCATGTTGCTTAAGCCAGACAAGGATGACTCAGTGCAGATATTAATCATGCTTTATTTTTTTAAATTTTTTTTGCTGTTATCTTGGTATCTCACTACACCGACTTCGCATGTCAGGCACAGTTATTTATTTTTAAATAAGAGAAGTTAGCCAGGTAAGTCAAAATAAATATGCTGTATGCCCATTTTTTTTTTTTTTGTAGCCATTGCACGGCGACCGAGTGGTTAGCGTGCAGACCTCACAGCTAGTTCAATTCCACCCTCGGGGACCTCTGTGTGGGTTTTCTCCGGGGTACTCCGGTTTCCTTCTACATTCCAAAAAAAAACATGCTAGGTTAATTAGCGACTCCAAATTGTCCATAGGTATGAATGTGAGTGTGAATGGTTGTTTGTCTATATGTGCACTGTGATTGGCTGGCCACCAGTCCAGGGTGTACCCCTCGTGAGGACAAGCGGTAGAATTTGGCGACTGAATTTTGTCCACCAGAGGGAGGGAGGCTGATATCATTGCAGTACTCCGGGTACTCCGATTTCCTCCCACATTCCAAAAACATGCTAGGTTAATTAGCAACTCCAAATTGTCTATAGGTATGAATGTGAGTGTGAATGGTTGTTTGTCTGTTTGTGTGAAAAAATAAAATAAAATAAAATAAAATAAAAATAAAAATAAAATAAAATAAAATAAAATAAAATAAAATAAAATAAAATAAAATAAAATAAAATAAAATAAAATAAAATAAAATAAAATAAAAATTACTACTCTAAGCTCTCATTCTAATTCTAATTTAGTGTTTTGCCCCCCTTTGTCCCTCCCGTGTCCAAAAATGTATTTGCTCCCTGCTTTTAAATTATTACCAACTTAAGAGGAATAAAGTGTGAAAAACAACATACTTTTTTTTTCAAAAATTGTAACTAAAAAAATATTTTTGATCAAATTGTGAACATGTGGTCATCCGCGGTCATATGTGGTTCATGGATTCCAGACCCAATCACCATTACGCACCACATTGCTCGACTCTTATACTGCAGGGACTTGACATGACTGCGAATCATCAAGCTAGCGAGCTTGCAAGCTAACCACTTTGCCTTGAATTTATTTCTTCCAAATTCAAGACGCCAAAAATTAACCACTTCCACACGAGATGGGAGGATATTTTTTTTCACTCTATCATGTCGGAGAAGAGTATTAAGGTCTATATGTTTTGTGTCATTACTTCCACCTAGTGACCAGAAAATAATATAAATAAAAATAATTTGAGTGTTTATACTGTATATATACAGTACAATGGGTGTATGCATATTCAAATGTATACTCCAGTGCTACAATATGTAGTGCCTGTGCAGTGCTGCATGTGGTTGCTGCCTCACAGTGGTTGCATTGTAGCTTCCACATTTGGTTCCTCTCCCTCTGTATATAAAATGGTGTGTGTACCTCCTTCCTGGTTTCTTGTTTTTACATGTTGGTCACACTCAAATCTTTCAGATCATTAAACTAATTTAAATATTACTGACAACAGAACTGAACACAGAATGCAGTTTTGAAATTAATTTTAGTATTATTCATGGAGAAAGGTCAGAGTTCAGGACAAGAACATTAAGGCTCATCTCAATTTTGCCAGAAAACATCTTGATGATCACCTTGAAGAAGACCTTTTGGGAAATCTCTGTGGTCTAACAAGGCAAAAGTTGAACTTTTTGGAAGGTGTGTCCCATTATATTTGGCGTAAAAGTATAATGCCAACAGTAAAATATGGTGGTGGTGGTGGTGGTGTGATAGTCTGGGGCTGTTATTTCAGAAAAAGAACATACCAACAGTAAAATACGGTGGTGGTGGTGTGATGTTCTGGGGCTGTTATTTCAGAAAAAGAAAATCACAGCGACAGTAAAATACGGTGGCGGTAGTGTGATGGTCTGGGGCTGTTATTTCAGAAAAAGAAAATCATAGCAACAGTAAAATATGGTGGCGGTAGTGTGATGTTCTGGGGCTGTTTTTTCAGAAAAAGAAAATCATAGCAACAGTAAAATATGGCTGGCGGTAGTGTAGTGGTCTGGGGCTGTTTCAGAAAAGAAAATCATAGCAACAGTAAAATACGGTGCCGGTAGTGTGATCGTCTGGGGCTTGTTTTTTCAGAAAAAGAACATCATAGCGGTGGTGGTAGTGTGAAGGTCTGGGGCTGTTATTTCAGAAAAAGAACATCATGCCAACAGTAAAATACGGTGGTGGTAGTCTGATGGTCTGTGGCTGTTATTTCAGAAAAAGAAAATCATAGCGGTGGTGGTAGTGTGATGGTCTGGTGCTGTTATTTCAGAAAAAGAACATCATACCAACAATAAAATACGGTGGTGGTAGTGTGATGGTCTGGGGCTGTTATTTCAGAAAAAGAACATTATACCAAAAGTAAAATATGGTGGTGGTAGTGTAATGGTCTGGGGCTGTTATTTCAGAAAAAGAAAATCATAGCGGTGGTGGTAGTGTGATGGTCTAGGGCTGTTATTTCAGAAAAAGAAAATCATGGCAACAGTAAAATACGGTGGCGGTAGTGTGATGGTCTGGGGCTGTTATTTCAGAAAAAGAAAATCATAGCGGTGGTGGTAGTGTGATGGTCTGGGGCTGTTATTTCAGAAAAAGAACATCATACCAAAAGTAAAATACGGTGGTGGTAGTATGATGGTCTGGGGCTGTTATTTCAGAAAAAGAACATCATAGCGGTGATGGTAGCGTGATAGTCTGGGGCTTTTATTTCAGAAAAAGAACATCATAGCAACAGTAAAATATGATGGTGGTAGTGTGATGGTCTGGTGCTGTTATTTCAGAAAAAGAACATCACACAAGCACGCAGTTAATCCTGCCCTGCAAAAGGAACCGGTGAACTGACTCTCGAGCCAATCAAAATTCCAATCATTTGCAACTGAACTGACTGAATGGGTATTTTAGAGGCGGTGACCTCATTCATTCAGTTCACAAAAAAGAACTAGTTCTTTTGGACCCGTTCGTTCATGACTGACACACCACTAGCAAGCACGTTTGTGATGGGTAGCTCGATTCGTTTTACTGACTTATGACTCACTCACTGAAGTGAGTCGGTTAAAATCTTGCATCTTTTTTTGTGTGGAATTACTTATAATTGAGAAATTTGACAGCCAATTAAAAAAATTGACCATTTTACAAATAACGCACACGATCCAGTTTATGCTTTAGGGGGCGTGATCTTCCACGTCCCGAACTTCCTCTGTTTACCAGTCTTTTCCCCCTCAGGATCTTCATACGTGGCTTGTGGAGGAGGCGGCGGCGGGGGGTTAAAGGCAGCTGCAGACGGCCCATTCCTGCCTTCAGCTGCCGGGGGGAATCTTGACAGTTTTCGGCGCAAGCCAGCCTCCGTCAAGTCGGGTTGGATGGCAGGGACACTCCGGTGCAAACCCCATTTAAGCAACAAGGTATTTTAACACGGAAATGGCGAGAAATGTGTCGCTGTGCTAACTTTCCCTGAAAGTCTTCTGCCACATGTATTGACGTGCACTGATTGAGCGTCCATGCTAGTAGCATTAGCATGCAAGTGTTTTCATTTGCGCTAGCGTTAGCTTGCTAACATTTACATTTGTCTGCGTCAGAGCTGTTTTTGGAGTGACGCTATCAGAAACACTTATCAGACTTATTTCTATTCAGTTAAGATTGTTTTATTGTGTATTGTTTGCGTTGTAGTATCTAATACAGGACGAAGGCTTCGTCCCAGTCAAAGCTAGCATACTAACCTGCTTGTGTTGATGCTGTGTTAATATACGGTAACTTTTCTTAACCTCTCAGAGGCTAATTCAGGCAAATATCACTTTTAGGTCTGTAAACGTTTACATTTAAAACTCTTTTCGTGTACTTTTTTCCACGATACTACGGTGGCCGATAGGGACAAATGTGCTACAGCGTCCAAAAACGCTATAAACACATACTTAATAACTGATATGAATTCCAATACTACAATGACATATTTGTTCTAACCAAATATATTGTTCTCTGGTTCTTCCATATCTTACTTATTGTGTGGAAATATGGGGTAATAACTATTTAAAAGTACTCTTCACTCGCTAAATGTACTGCAAAAAAGGTCAGTAAGGATAATTCATAATGCAGCCTACAGAGAATATACTAACTCCTTATTTTGAAAATCACAAATACTTCAACTTGCTGATATAGTTCATCTTAAAATAGCTAAAATAATACATAAGGCTATATATAACCAATTAGCTAAAAATTAGCTACGCTTGAGCCTATCCCAGCTGTCTTTTGGCGAAAAGGCGGGGTACACCCTGGACTGGTTGCCAGCCAATCACAGGGCACATATAGACAAACAACCATTCACACTCACATTCATACCTATGGACAATTTGGAGTCGCTAATTAACCTAGCATGTTTTTTTGGAATGTGGGAGGAAACCGGAGTCCTCGGAGAAAATCAAATGAAACATGCAAATGATGGGTGGAATTGAACCATGGTCTCCTAGCTGTGAGGTCTGTGCGCTAACCACTTGCCCACTTCATTCATTTTCTTCCGCTTTTTCCTCACGAGGGTCGCGGGGGTGCTGGAGCCTATCCCAGCTGTCTTTGGCGAAAAGGCGGGGTACACCCTGGACTGGTTGCCAGCCAATCACAGGGCACATATAGACAAACAACCATTCACACTCACAGTCATACTTATGGACAATTTTGGAGTCGCTAATTAACCTAGCATGTTTTTTTTTTGGAATGTGGGAGAAAACCGGAGTCCTCAGAGAAAATTTTAAAAAATGATGGGTGGAATTGAACCATGGTCTCCTAGCTGTGAGGTCTGTGCGCTAACCACTCGACCGCCGTGCCGCCGATGTGCTATATATATCAGTTACTATGGTACCCATTATGTCATTGTATGGTCATATCACCTCGTACTTTGGTACGTGACAAAAATAAATAAATTTTAAAAAAATGTAAAAAAAATAAAATAAAACTCAAATAAAAAAATTATAAAATAAAAATACAATTTTATGAATGAATCACTTTTTTTTAAATTATATTAGGAAAGCAGGAAGTGAACAAATGTAACAGTTACTGATTGTAAATTCTTCCTACTCCTTTTGGACATGTGGAACTGAACTGATTATGTGATGCATTCAATTGTCATCTGATGCATGTTCAAATGAAATTAAACCATTCCCATTACCATAAATCCTACAGGCAGCAAAATGGCCAAGTGTTTCTGACAAGTTACTTTTTTTTTTTCTTCCAGGATTACCAATTACAGGTGCTCTTCGGCCCTTGGTACGGATGAAAGCTGAAGGCCGCCACAAGCCCATCTGGGCGGCTAATGTCGCTGCTCTGTGTGTCGTACTCGCCATATTGATGCTGACAACTCAAGGGGCGTCAGGCCAAAAGATGATACAAACAGCCATGGCTCATGCTACAGCCACGGCCGCAGGACCGGGCCCTAACCTCACAGATGACCTCCAGGGCCTCCAGGCGCTAGCGGACTTCCTAGCCAGCGAGCGCGCTCATGTTTGGCTCTTGTCCCTAGCGGGATCATTTGTCGTCGGACTCACTGGGATTTTTCCCTTGCTCATCATTCCCATTGAAGCTGGAGCAGCGCTCAAAACCGAAGGTAGGACCTCCTTGCTTGTATCCGACTCTTCGGGTTTTGATTTGTGACGGAAGAGGTACATTTTCCTTGAAATAAGCTAGCTGCTAGCAAGCCGAGCTAACTGCTGAACTTCAAAAGCAGTTGCCTAGCAACAATGCAAACCAAAGCAAAATGTTAGCAACCCTGGAAATCCGCATTGGAAAATCAGAAACTGGGTCAGACTGGGTGTCTTAATGGGGAGAATGAGGTGAACGATGCCTCGAATGGGGGGTGGTGGGGGGGGGGGGGGTGCAGAAGTCAAATACATATTTAATATGTATTTATATGTATTTATACTATGGTACCCATTATGTCGTTGTATGGTCATATCACCTCGTACTTCGGTACGTGACAAAAAAATAAAAATACATTTAAAAAAATGTAAGAAAATAAAACTGAAATAAAAAATTATAAAAGTATATGTATTTGTGTATGTATGTATATATATATTTACAGGTATTAATTACGCTATTGTGTGTGTTTCCTCAGCCGGATGCCAGAAGCTAAAGCAGCTTTTGAGCTTCGCAATTGGTGGCCTTCTTGGTGACGTGTTCCTCCACCTCCTTCCTGAAGCTTGGGCGCTCTCCGGTTCCTCAGGTGGTGTCCCTTCTAGCGGTACCGTGACGATCTTTGACACGTATAGTGCGTAGATGGCGTTTTTAGTTTTTAGTTGATTATTATTTCAGACATAGTTCGTATTGGCGATAAGATTAATTTATGTAAAAACTAGGGCTGTCAATCGAGTAAAATATTTGATCACGATTAATCACATTTTCGTCCAGTTAACTCACAATTAATCACATTTAATCACAGATGGAAATAAGTTTTTAATCTATAAGTAGGGGAAATCTATTTGTGGTAAACGATTCAATGTGCAACTTCAACGATAATTACATAAAAATTTATGTAAAGGGCTTCAATCGGGTAAAATATTTAATCGCAATTAATCACTTTTTTGTCCATAGTTAACTCACAATTAATCGCAGATGGAAATAGGTTTTTAAACTATAATAAGTAGGGGAAATCTATTTGTGGTAAACGATTCGATGTGCAACTTCAACGATAATTACATAAAAATTTATGTAAAGGGATATCAGTCGGGTAAAATATTTGATCATGATTAATTGCTTTTTTGTTCATAGTTAACGCACAATTTATCGCATTTAATCGTAGATGGAAATAAGTTTTAATCTATAATAAGTAGGGGAAATCTATTTGTGGTAAACGATTCGATGTGCAACTTCAACGATAATTATATAAAAAATTATGTAAAGGGATATCAATCGGGTAAAATATTTGATCATTATTAATTGCTTTTTTGTTCATAGTTAACGCACAATTAATCTCATTTAATCGTAGATGGAAATAAGTTTTTAATCCATAATAAGTAGGGGAAATTTATTTGTGGTAAACGATTCGATGTGTAACTTCAACGATAATTATATAAAAAATTATGTAAAGGGATATCAATCGGGTAAAATATTTGATCACGATTAATCGCTTTTTGTTCATAGTTAACACACAATTAATCGCATTTAGGCCGAGAAGATGGCAGCAGATGATTTATCTGCTCAACTCCAGTAGATTTTCTTGACTTTAATTTTATTTCACACTCCAGCTACTTACAGGCGCATGGTTTGATTACCTTCCAATCAAAGAGGAATACATATTACTACACTTTGTAACTTAGGAACAATTGTAGTTGTCTTACATATCTGTGGTCTCTCCGGTCTTCACTTTCGAATAGTTGTAGTGCTTTCTGTTGTCGACTCCCTTCACCGAAGATTTACTTTGTACAACCATCTAATGCGTGTCATAGTTGTGTCACATGGGTATTAAACAATCATCATAACTGCCATCATTATTTGTAGCAGGAGTTTGAAAGACAAACACATTTTGCATCATAAAGAATTATCACCGTCTTTGAATATTATATATATATATTTTTTTAACAAAATAAGCCAAATTCCACCAACTACTGACAAATCTAGCAACTGTTTCTGGTGTCGTTTGGGGGCTTAACAGTGAAAGCACATATTGTAGTGTAGTCCTAACTTTGGTCCTTTGGTAATAAATGAACCTATTGTCTTCTACCTTTTCCAGCCAGTAAAGGAAAGCACTGCATGACCCAAGGATTGTGGGTAATCGCTGGCCTGCTGGCCTTCCTCCTCCTAGAGAAGATGTTCCCAGACCAAGATGGCCACAAGGACACGCCTTCTCATTCGGACCTGAATTTTAACTCCACCGTAAGTTCCGTAAGGCGTTTTCCATGTGATCACGCACACCGGTAACAAAACGGGGTTCATCAGCCTGACTGCTTTTAGCCGCTTTTAGCCGCTTTTAGCCGCTTTTAGCCGCTTTTAGCCGCTTTTAGCCGCTTTTAGCCGCTTTTAGCCGCTTTTAGCCGCTTTTAGCCGCTTTTAGCCGCTTTTAGCCGCTTTTAGCTCTGAATTAATGTATGGATATTGTATTTTAATGCATTGTTTACTCTGTTTTTACGCAACTCTATTTTTAAGTGTCTTTGAGTACTATACTCTTTGAGTACGCTATACAAATAAAATGTATTATTATTATTATTATTATTATTAGACGTGCTTTCTTTCTTGGATTTCTTTCACCAAATTTGCTTTTTTTTTCTTTTAGTATTTTTATGGTCTGATTAGTTGTCCCCGCTTTATTTTTTTTTTCTCTACTGTAAAGCGTCTTTGAGTACTCTGAAATGCGCTATACAAATAAAATGTATTATTATTATTATTATGCATGCTTTTTTCTTGGACTTCTTTCACCAGATTTGCTTTTTTTGAGTATTTTTGTGGTCTGATTAGTTGTCCCCTGCTTTATTTTTTTTTCTCTACTGTAAAGCGTCTTTGAGTACTCTGAAAAGCACTATACAAATTACGTTTTTTAGTATTAGTATAATTATTATTATTATGTGTTTTCTTTCTTGGATTTCTAACAGTAGATTTGCTTTTTTTTTATTTTTGTGGTCTGATTAATCATTTTTTTTCACATTTTTCTTCCTTGCTAACTCTGTTGTACACTAGTAACTGCAACCCCATTGCCTTCATACATTACTGTACTGTAAGTTTTTAAAAACATCCATGCTGATGACTTTTTGCCCCCTTTTGACTCTGTGCAAGCATAATTTGTCACACAGTCGGAACAATTGATTCAGGAGGTTTTCATCTTGTTTTAGCCAATCATGTCCTGGTCTTTATATGACTCGCTCTGTTGAATAATTACTCATAATTACTCACTGACAGCTGCCGTCTGAGGGCCTCATGTTGAATGAAATATTATATTTGTGTAACAGGCATTTTCTTGTAGATATTGCTCTGTAATAAATAAATCATAATAAATGTCTAAATGCTGGTTTGGATCTCCACAGACGCATTCAAATTCAGCGTACAACGGAAAGAGCGTTGTGTTGAATGGAAATGGGACACACGGCGACTCTCGGGCGTCTTCAAAGCATCCGAGTCTGCAGGAAACATCGGAAAATGTCAAGGTATGTAATCTGGCAAGAAGAAGCGATATATATTCTCTAGATGTCGACGGGTCTGATTTACTGGCTAACGATAATGACTGAATCTAAATTGGGAAATTGTTTCTATCAAACTACCCAAATCCAATCTGGAATTAGATTAAAAAATTAAAAACCAAATCGATAACTGTTTAACTGTTGTTTCAAACACTGCGCTGTGTTCCAGACAAGCGGCTACCTGAACCTGCTGGCTAACTGCATTGACAACTTCACCCATGGGCTAGCTGTCGCCGGGAGCTTCCTGGTCAGCAAAAAGGTGAGCGACTGCTTCTCGTGAGTTGATGTGACTCGCTGTTGTTAATTAATCAGTTAATCGCACGAGAAATTAAAACAAATTCGATTTTGCCTTGATGAATTGACGTGCATGTGAGTGTGAATGGTTGTTTGTCTATATCAACACAAATCCAACACAAAACATGTTTTTGCAAAGATACGGGCACCACCTTCTTGTTTTGCCATGAGTTACTCTAAGTCTTGAATTCAATTGTTTTTCACCTTCTTTATCAAAACTTTCCTTGGCTCCATTTTGGGTTATCGAGGTGAGAGACACAATTGAATTCAAGACATATAGTAACTCATAGCAAAACAGGAAGGTGGTGTCCGTGTGGTGTCTTGCTGCCACATTGTGTCTTTGGGATCTCTCACATCAAGAATCAAGTAATTTTTGTGTGGAGTTTGCATGTTCTCCCAGTGCATGCGTGGGTTTTCTCCGGGTACTCCGGTTTCCTCCCAACATTCCAAAAACATGCTAGGTTAATTAGCTAAAAATAAAAAAGTGAAAGTGATGAGCGTCATTTATCCGTTCCAGAAAGTCAGACTCTTTTCCCATTAGAAATAATGTAAATCCAACATAAAACATGTTTTTGCAAAGATACGGGCACCACCTTCTTGTTTTGCCATGAGTTACTCTGTGTCTTGAATTGTTTTTCACCTTCTTTATCAAAACTTTCCTTGGCTCCATTTTGGGTTATCGAGGTGAGAAACACAGTTGAATTCAAGACATATAGTAACTCATAGCAAAACAAGAAGGTGGTGTCCGTGTGGTGTCTTGCTGCCACATTGTGTCTTTGGGATCTCTCACATCATCTCTGTGCGCCGTTTCCAAGTTCTTCTTGTGCATGCGTGGGTTTTTTCCGGGTACTCCGGTTTCCTCCCACATTCCAAAAACATGCTAGGTTAATTAGCGACTCCAAATTGTCCATAGGTATGAATGTGAGTGTGAATGGTTGTTTGTCTATATGTGCCCTGTGTTTGGCTGGCCACCAGTCCAGGGTGTACCCCGCCTCTCGCCCGAAGACAGCTGGGATAGGCTCCAGCAATCCCCCGCGACCCTCGTGAGGAAAAAGCGGCAGAAAATGAATGAATAATTAGCGGCACGGCGGAGGAGTGGTTTGTGCGCAGACCTCACAGCTAGAAGACCAGGGTTCAATTCCACCCTCGGCCATCTCTGTGTGGAGTTTGCAGGTTCTCTACCGTGCATGCGTGGGTTTTCTCCGGGTACTCCGGTTTCCTCCCAACATAAAAAAAAAAACATGCTAGGTTAATTGGCCACTCCAAATTGTCCATAGGTATGAATGTGAGTGTGAATGGTTGTTTGTCTATATGTGCCGTGCTGTGATTGTGTGGCTCGCCCGAAGACAGCTGGGATAGGCTCCAGCCTCTACACTCGTGAGGATAAGCGGTAGAAAATGAATGAATATTAATATTCTTTTTCCCCACAAAAATTTTGGACACCCCAGATATAGAAGGTATTGCTAAGTTCTATACCCACTTGAATAATTTTTCAAAACAAAAAAGAAAAAAAACTCTTTTTTTTTTTTAAATCCTGTTGCCCATGTTAGGTCATGTTTGAAACATAAATATATATTTTAGTACTACAAAAGAGCCATTCAGCAGTAAACATACTGCAAAGGAGTCCAGCTGGTGTGACATAAGGCTACCAGCATGAACTAGGAATTGTATACATGCCAGAAGAGGAAGTTAGCGAGATGTCTCCAACACATACACACGTCATTTCACATTTCATGGGTGTTTTAGTACGCAGTATCGCAGCACACGGCACACCAATGTGTCGGCCTTTTCCAATGCTTTTAAAAAAATTCCCAAGGCACCGTCTTTGGGAATTGACACGTAAAAGAATCATATTCTGTCTGCAGGTCGGCTGCCTGACAACCTTTGCCATCTTGCTTCATGAAATTCCACATGAGGTGAGATTCTTGGTTTTTCCTCATTTAGATAGGAGTGTGAAGTGGACATACACGGCACGGGCTGGAAAAAGCCATACGGAATCTTGAGAATTTCAGCCAAAACGAGAAAAACGCAGATTTGCCCTGCGGTCCACTTGGGTGTTTTATTAAAGGAAAACTTACCATGTTTGTTTTAATATTATTATATTGGTTTTATATATCATCCTCATCTTAATCCTCATCCTAATCATCATCCTAATCCTTTATCCTCATCCTAATCCTTTATCCTCATTCGAATCCTTATCCTCATCTTCATCCTTATCCTTTATCCTCATCTTCATCCTAATCCTTATCCTCATCCTTATCCTCATCATCATCCAAATCCTTTATCGTAATCCTAATCCTAATCCTTATCCCAATCCTTTATCCTAATCATCATCCTCATTCTTATCCTCATTCTTATCCTCATTCTAATCATCATCCTAATCCTTTATCCTCATCCTAATCATCATCATCCTAATCCTTTATCCTCATCCGAATCCTTATCCTCATCTTCATCCTAATCCTCATCATCATCCAAATCCTTTATCGTAATCCTAATCATCATCATAATCCTTATCCTAATCCTTATCCCAATCCTTTATCCTAATCATCATCCTAATCCTTATCCTCATCATCATCCAAATCCTTATCCCAATCCTTTATCCTAATCATCATCCTAATCATTTATCCTCATTCTTATCCTAATCCTTTATCCTCATCTGAATCCTTATTCTCATCTTCATCCTAATCCTTTATCGTAATCCTAATCCTTATCCTAATCCTTTATCCTCATCCTAATCATCATCCTCATCCTTATCCTGATCCTTTATCCTCATCCGAATCCTTATCCTCATCTTCATCGTCATCCTAATCATTTATCTTCATCCTAATCCTTTATCGTAATCCTAATCCTTATCCTAATCATCATCCTAATCCTTTATCCTCATCCTAATCATCATCCTCATCCTTATCCTGATCCTTTATCCTCATCCGAATCCTTATCCTCATCTTCATCCTAATCATTTATCCTCATTCTTATCCTAATGCTTTATCCTCATCCGAATCCTTATGCTCATCTTCATCCTAATCCTTATCCTCATCATCATCCAAATCCTTATCCCAATCCTTTATCCTAATCATCATCCTAATCCTTTATCCTCATTCTTATCCTCCTCCTAATCATCATCCTAATCCTTATCCTCATCATCATCCAAATCCTTTATCGTAATACTAATCCTTTATCCTTATCCTCATCCTCATCCTAATCATCATCCTAATCATCATCCTCATCCCTATCCCTATCCTATCTACAGGCCCAAGTGATAGATCCTGTTAGTCTTAGTCTAAGTACTGGGCAATCCAGTTCTGTCATCTAAGTTTTTTTATGGAGTCCACAGAGTAACTATGAGCTCCAGTCAATCATGATGACCCAAGTTCATTTCTGGGACCTTCAGTTGGTCTTACTATGAGACCAGAACTGGTCTATGTGTGAGTCTGTTATCTATCATTTTAATCCTGAGTGTTCGTTGTGTAAAGGTTTTCCTCTCATCCTCAGGTGGGGGACTTTGCCATTTTGCTGCGAGCCGGATTCGACCGCTGGCGGGCCGCTCGTCTGCAGCTGTCCACCGCACTCGTCGGCGTCCTGGGCGCCTGCTTTGCGTTGTGTGCCCAATCACCGGAAGGCGCGGGTACGATTCTTTTCCTGGTTTCTTGTATTCATTCCCATAACGTACCCTCAAACGTTTATTTATGTACCGTCCACAGAGAACGCCACAGCTTGGATACTACCTTTCACTTCTGGTGGATTCCTCTATATCGCCTTGGTGAATGTGGTCCCGGACTTGCTGGAGGAGTCCAGTTTCAGGTACGCTCGTAGAATATTCAATGTTTGAATCCCAGGTCGGTCTGAGTTTTTTTTTTTTTTTTGTTTTGCAGACACTCCCTTGTCCAGATCCTGCTCATCTTCTGCGGCGTGGCGGTCATGGGTCTCCTGTCGGCTCTTTGAGCCTTTTGAGGGACAGTCGTCTAGAAGTAGTAAGGACGGTGTGGAAGTCCTCGCCGTTGTTTGATGCCACTCATACGCGACAGCTCACAATACAACTTTATTGACACTCCAACTAAATATCCCAGTGGTAAGTCATAATTAGGAGATTTTTGTTTTTTTTTTTAAGATGAAATTATGAGATAAAAAGTCATAAATTTAAGATTAGAAGTGAAAGTTATGAGACATGTCATAATTTTAACATTAGAAGTGAAAGTTATGAGATAAAATGTCATTCTGAGATAGGAACGTCATAATTACGAGATAAAAATTCATAATTTTAAGATTAAAAGTGAAAGTTATGAGACAAAATGTCATAATTTTAAGATTAGAAGTGAAAGTAATGAAATAAAATGTCATTTTGAGATCGGAACATCATAATTATGAGATAAAAAAGTCATAATTTTAAGATTAGAAGTGAAAGTTATGAGATAAAAAGTCATAATTTTAAGATTAGAAGTGAAAGTTATTAAATAAAATGTCATTCTGAGATAGGAAAGTCATAATTATGAGATAAAAAGTCATAATTTTAAGATAAGACGTGAAAGTTATGAGACAAAATCTCAGAATTTTAAGATTAGAAGTGAAAGTTATGAGATAAAATGTCATTCTGAGATAGGAATGTCATAATTATGAGATAAAAAGTCATAATTTTAAGATTAGACATGAAAATTATGAGATAAAATGTCATTCTGAGATAGGAACGTCACAATTATGAGATAAAAATTCATAATTTTAAGATTAAAAGTGAAAGTTATGAGACAAAATGTCATAATTTTAAGATTAGAAGTGAAAGTAATGAAATAAAATGTCATTTTGAGATCGGAACATCATAATTATGAGATAAAAAAGTCATAATTTTAAGATTAGAAGTGAAAGTTATGAGATAAAAAGTCATAATTTTAAGATTAGAAGTGAAAGTTATGAAATAAAATGTCATTCTGAGATAGGAAAGTCATAATTATGAGATAAAAAGTCATAATTTTAAGATTAGACATGAAAATTATGAGATAAAATGTCATTCTGAGATAGGAACGTCACAATTATGAGATAAAAAGTCATAATTTTAAGATTAGAAGTCAAAGTTATGAGACAAAATGTCATAATTTTAAGATTAGAAGTCAAAGTTATGAGATAAAATGTGATTCTGAGATCGGAACGTGATAATTATGAGATAAAAATTCATAATTTTGAGATTAGAAGTGAAATTTATGAGATAAAATGTCATTCTGAGATAGGAAAGTCATAATTATGACATAAAAATTCATAATTTTAAGATTAGAAATGAAAGTTATGAGATAAAATGTCATTCTGAGATAGGAATGTCATAATTATGACAAAAATTCATAATTTTAAGATTAGAAATGAAAGTTATGAGATAAAATGTCATTCTGAGATCGTAACGTCATAATTATGAGATGAAAAGTCGAAGTGATGAGATAAAGAGAATAAAAAGTCGAAAAATATATCTCATAATTCTGACTTTTTATCCTATAATTTTGACTTTATTCATAAATTATGACTTTCTTTATCTCAAAATTCTAACATTTTATTTAATCAGATGAACTATTTATCCCATAATTTCACCTTTTTTGCCTTTCATGATGACTTACCATTGGGATATCTTTGTTTCTTTCAGTGGCGGGAAAACAATCTTCCATATTATTATGCTATTCCTTAAACAAAATAGCACTTTATGAATCGGTGACTCGGAATGACCACCTCCATATGCTGACAGGAAATAGTGTTAAAGGAAATAAGATATTTTTTGAATGGATGACTGTTACCATATTGTCTTATACTGTACATCTTGTACATCAATCCCGTGTTGCACATGCAAAACATCCAGTAGGTTTACCTCTTTTTAAAATGGATGCAATTGTAGCAGCTGCTTATTTATTAAAAAGGACACCCGACTGCATACAGTAAGCCGTTCCAGCATTGTTTTTTTTTATACTTCAAGTGTTCATAATTCATAATAATAATCTCATAATTCAGTCTTTTTAATCTTATAACTTTCTTATCTCAAAATTCTAACATTTTATTTCATGAGGTGAACTATTTATGTCATAATTTCACCTTTTTGCCTTTTTGCCTTGGGAACGTCATAATTATGAGACAAAATGTCAGAATTTTAAGATTAGAAGTGAAAGTTATGAGATAAAATGTCATTTTGAGATCGGAACGTCATAATTATGAGATAAAAAGTAATAAGTTTAACATTAGAAGTGAAAGTTATGAGACAAAATGTCATTCTGAGATAGGAATGTCACAATTATGAAATAAAAAGTCATAATTTTAAGATTAGAAGTGAAAGTTATGAGATAAAAAGTCATAATTTTAAGATTAGAAGTGAAAGTTATTAAATAAAATGTCATTCTGAGATCGGAACGTCATATTTATGAGATAAAAAATCATAATTTTAAGATTAGAAGTGAAAGTTATGAGACAAAATGTCATAATTTTAAGATTAGAAGTGAAAGTTATGAGATAAAATGTCATTCTGAGATACAAAAGTCGTAATTATGAGATAAAAATTCACAATTTTGAGATTAGAAGTGAAATTTATGAGATAAAATGTCATAAAAAAGAGATTGGAATGTAATAATTATGAGATAAAAAGTTGAAAAGAGAATAAAAAGTCGAAAAAATAAGTCTTATATCTCATAATTCAGACTTTTTATCTTATAATTTTGACTTTATTCATAAATTCTTTTTTAGATTTTTAAAATTTTTTAAATGTTTTAAATTGTAGCGGCTGCGTATTTATTAAAAATGAGACCGACTGCAAACAGTAAGCCGTTCCAGCATTGTTTTTTTTTTTTATCCTTCAAGTATTTTAATGTATAAAAAAATATTCTCACATGAGCAAATTATAATTCCAAACAGTTATGTGTCAAACTGGTGTTTTTTTTTTTTTTTTTTTAAAGCAAAATACCGCAGATAAAGGTTTAAAACCTCGCCACACAAAAATCCTGTCCCCGCTCTTCATGTTCTATATGTCAATGCTGCTAAGCCGCTATATGGGAAATGTCATATGGAAATGAAGGCAGGAGGGGGGGGGGCAATATGATGTTCACATTGGTCCCTTTTTCTGCACAGTTTGTTTGGCAGGCTTCTGTTGCCATAACGACTCCGCTGCAGGTTGCCTACCTTAGTCATCGGCCTGCGAGAGGTGCCCATTGTCTGTGGGAGGCCTTCCTCGGTCACACGGCACATAAGGATGACAAACACTCGACGTGTAAGAGGGCTGATATGGTGTTAAATTAGCATGAAAGATGGAACGTGATAAGCCGTTACACCCTTTTTAGCCTTTAACTTTGTTTCCATCTTGCCGTCGTTGGTGGAAAAGACCTCTGATTGAAATTTATTCACCAACCGAGGATCGAACTAGCGACCATCAGTTTGGGAGACAACCACGATGCGATGTTAAATGTTAGAGAAAAAAAAATGTCCTGAAAACTAAACTTTTTCAAGTGGTTGAAAAATGTGGGAGTAAGTTGGCGGATAAAAGAACACCAGAATGTGAAATGTTGCGGTGTAAAAATGGAGAATTCTTGTTTAAATGTGAATATGAGGACTGAGGATGGAACCAGCAACCATCAGGCTAGGAGAAAACCACCTGATCCATGTCGCCCTGTATAATAAGCAGAATGTTACCGTCATGAAAAGGTATAAGTGTTTTATTTCACCAGAAAATAGTTGTCAAAAATTTGAAGACTGAGGATTGAACCAGCAACCACCAGGCTGGGAGAAAACCATCTGATCCATGTCGCCCTGTATAATAAGCAGAATGTTACCGTCATGAAAAGGTGCAAGTGTTTTTTTCACCAGAAAATAGTCATCAAAAATTTGAAGACTGAGGATGGAACCAGCAACCACCAGACTGGGAGACAACCACCTGAGCCATGTTGCCCTGTATAAATAAGAATAAGCAGAATGTTACCATCATGAAAAAGTGTAAGTGTTTCTTTTCACCAGAAAATAGTCGTCAAAAATTTGAAGACTGAGGATTGAACCAGCAACCATCAGGCTAGGAGACAACCACCTGATCCATGTCGCCCTGTATAATAAGCAGAATGTTAGCATCATGAAAATGTATAAGTGTTTCTTTTTACCAGAAAATAGTCGTCAAAAATTTGAAGACTGAGGATTGAACCAGCAACCACCAGGCTGGGAGAAAACCATCTGATCCATGTCGCCCTGTATAATAAGCAGAATGTTACCATCATGAAAAGGTGCAAGTGTTTTTTTCACCAGAAAATAGTCGTCAAAAATTTGAAGACTGAGGATGGAACCAGCAACCATCAGGCTAGGAGACAACCACCTGATCCATTTCGCCCTGTATAATAAGCAGAATGTTATCGTCATGAAAATGTATAAGTGTTTCTTTTCACCAGAAAATAGTCGTCAAAAATTTGAAGACTGAGGATGGAACCAGCAACCACCAGGCTGGGAGACAAAACCACCTGAGACATGTGACCGTCATGAAAAGGTGTGTTTTTATCACCAGAAAATAGTCTTCAAATCTTAAAATATTTGAAAACTGAGGATCGAACCAGCAACCACCAGACTGGGAGACAACCACCTGAGCCATGTTGCCCTGTATAAATAAGAATAAGCAGAATGTTACCATCATGAAAAAGTGTAAGTGTTTCTTTTCACCAGAAAATAGTCGTCAAAAATTTGAAGACTGAGGATTGAACCAGCAACCATCAGGCTAGGAGACAACCACCTGATCCATGTCGCCCTGTATAATAAGCAGAATGTTACCGTCATGAAAAGGTATAAGTGTTTTTTTTTCACCAGAAAATAGTCATCAAATATTTGAATACAGAGGATCGAACCAGCAACCACCAGACTGGGAGACGACCACCTAATCCATGTCACGCTGCATAAATAAGAATAAGCAGAATGTTACCGTCATGAAAAGGTATAAGTGTTTTTTTCACCAGAAAATAGTCATCAAATATTTGAAGACTGAGGATGGAACCAGCAACCATCAGACTGGGAGACAACCACCTGATCCATGTCGCCCTGTATAATAAGCAGAATGTTACCATCATGAAAAGGTGCAAGTGTTTTTTTCCACCAGAAAATAGTCAAATATTTGAAGACTGAGGATGGAACCAGCAACCATCAAGCTGGGTGACAAAGGTTATTATGACTTAATAATATTTCAACTATATGCTACTAAAAAAATTTTTTTTTACTATAATATTACGAGTTTATTCATGTGACTTATTACTCTTGATTTTGTTCTTGTAAAATTTGTTGGGTTTTTTTATTCCACATTTTTGCCAACAATTATAATTTTCACATTATGACTTAATAATATTTTGAACTATATGCTACTAAAATGATTTATTTTTACTATAATATTACGAGTTTATGTGACTTATTACTCATGTGACTTATTACTCTTGTAAAATTATTTGGGTTTTTCAATTCCACATTTTTGCCAACAATTTAAATTTTCATTCTGTAAATTTATTAAACTTTATTCCCATAATATTTTGATTTTATTCTTGTAACATTTATACTTTTGCCTGTAATATTTCAACTATATTGTATTTAAAATGACATTTTTACTATAGGTTTACTATAATATTTTGACTTGGAACCACCCAATTTTCCCCAAAATTCCAACTTTATTTGTTGTTTTTCTCATAATGTTACCACATTATTGTTGGAAAATTGGGAAAATTAAGACTTTTTCTGGTGAAATGGAATTAAATTTTTTCCTTTTACTATTTTTACTTCATTTTTAATTTTTATTTTTTTCTTGTTATACTGACTCCCAATTTCATTAATATTCATTAGGGGTGAGTACATAAACATTTGATGCTTTAAATGCCTTTAATGTGATGTTCTTGTAAAATTAATTGGGTTTTTTTATTCCACATTTTTGCCAACTATTTCAATTTTCATATTCTGTTTTAATAATATTTCAACTATATGCTACTAAAATGATTTTTTTTACTATATTATGAGTGTATTCATGTGACTTATTACTCTTGACTTTGTTCTTGTAAAATTTGTTGGGGTTTTTATTCCACATTTTTGCCAACAATTTCAATTTTCATCCTGTAAATTTATTCCCATAATATTTTGATTTTATTCTTGTGACATTTAAACTTTTCCCTGTAATATTTCAACTATATTGTATTTAAAATGACATTTTTACTATAGGTTTACTATAATATTTTGACTTTATTATTGTAACATTACAGCTAAATAGCAAAATTCCAACTTTATTTGTTGTTTTTTCTCATTATGTTACCACATTATTGTTGGAAAATTGGGAAAATTAAGACTTTTTCTATTTTACTATTTTGACTTCATTTTTTATTTTTTTGAGAGAGTCTTGTAAAATTAGTTGGGTTTTTTATTCCACATTTTTGCCAACAATTTCAATTTTCATATTATGACTTAATAATATTTCAACTATATGCTACTAAAATTATTTTTTACTATAATATTACGAGTTTATTCATGTGACTTATTACTCTTGTAAAATTAGAATAACAATTTAAATTTTCATCCTGTAAATTTATTAAACTTTATTCCCATAATATTTTGATTTTATTCTTGTGACATTTAAACTGTTGTAAAATATTGTATTTAAAATGACATTTTTACTATAGGTTTACTATAATATTTTGACTTTATTATTGTAACATTACAGCTGTTTGAACCACCCAATTTTCCCCCAAAATTCCAACTTTATTTGTTGTTTTTTCTCATAATGTTACCACATTATTGTTGGAAAATTGGGAAAATTAAGACTTTTTCTATTTTACTATTTTGACTTTTTTATTATTATTTTATTATTATTATTATTGTTGTTGTTATTATTTATTATTATTTTATTTTTATTATTTTTATTATTATTTTATTTGTATTATTTTTTATTATTTTATTTTTATTATTTTTTTAATTATTATTTATTATTATTTTATTATATTATTATTTTAATTTTATTTTATTTTAATCGAGTTAACAAAGCCAATATCGACTGTTCTCCTCTCCATCCCTCAGCAGCCTGGTGGTGAGAGAGGAGTACTGCACCTCCGTGGCCCAGCCTCCTCCTCCTCCTCCTTCCTCCTCACAGCGCTGGTCTCCATCCATCCTCCTCCTCCTCCTCCTCCTCCTGGACCACAACAGATGGTGACAACAACATTGCATCCAGCGCGGGAACCCACAACAACAACAACAACACCTTCCGCATCCTGTCCGTACAAGGCGGACTTCTCTCCGTAGTAATGTTCCGGGGCAGCACAGTGTGAGCGTTTTTGACTCGACTCACCCACGGCCACGGAGTGTGCGTGTGCGTGTGTGTATTTGGGGTGGGTGGTGGTGGTGGTGGTGGTGGGGAAGCTTCTCTTCGCTGTCTCCACCATCGAGCTGGGGGGAAAAGATGGCGGCCATGAAAATGTTAACCAGCGGAGGTCTCTTCCTGGCGTTCTGCGCGCTGGGGCTTCTCGCTATGGCGATATGCACCGACTACTGGTACGAAACGGACGCCCGGAGACACCGGGAAAGGTGTAAAAACTACGCCAACAAAAGAACCGACCCGGGGTACATCTACATCTCCAACCACAACCTCCCACTCCAGATGCCTCCCCAGAAGAAGAACGCGGGAGTCGGCGGGCCTCTCCTCAGAGCCAAGCGGCACTTCGTGGCAGCAGCGTCCGCCATGGAGTCCCACTGCAGTCGGCAGTTTAACTCCACCGTGTCCGGCCTTTGGAGGAAGTGTCATCGCGAGGGATTCGACCTTGAGACCGAGGACCTTATTTACAAAGGTAAAGGTGAGCTTGCTTGTGTTTGTCTTGTTGAGGAACAGGCCACCTTTTTTTTTTTTAAGCCTGACTACAACAACAACACAAGCATGCAGGCCATCTTTCCTCTTCCTGTCACTCAAACAGCATCATTTGCACACTTAAGGGAATTGAACATCTTTTGGAGTTAATATATCTTTGTTGCATGACTCAAAGATCAATCAAATTCATTCATTCATTTTTCCTCACGAGGGTCGCAAGAAGTGCTGGAGCCTATCCCAGCTGTCTTCGGGCGAGCCAGCCAATCACAGGGCACATATAGACAAACAACCATTCACACTCACATTCATACCTATGGACAATTTGGAGTCGCTAATTAACCTAGCATGTTTTTTTTTTGGAATGTGGGAGGAAACCCACGCATGCACGGTGGAGAACATGCAAACTTCACACAAAAATGGCTGAGGGTGGAATTGAACCCTGGTCTCCTAGTTATGAGGTCTGCACGCTAACCACTTGACCGCCGTGCCGCTAATATTCATTCATTCATTTTCTACCGCTTTTTCCTCACGAGGGTCGCGAGGTATGTTGCTGGAGCCTATCCCAGCTGTCTTCGGGCAAGGCAGCCAATCACAGGGCACATATAGACAAACAACCATTCACACTCACATTCATA
Organism: Doryrhamphus excisus; assembly: GCF_030265055.1. Classification (NCBI taxonomy): domain Eukaryota; kingdom Metazoa; phylum Chordata; class Actinopteri; order Syngnathiformes; family Syngnathidae; genus Doryrhamphus; species Doryrhamphus excisus. Next base: position 1,292,594 of record NC_080472.1, on the reverse strand, counting down.
CCTATGGACAATTTGGAGTCGCTAATTAACCTAGCATGTTTTTTTTTGGAATGTGGGAGGAAACCGGAGTACCCGGAGAAACATGCAAACTCCACACAGAGATAGCCGAGAGTGGAATTGAACCCCGGTCTTCTAGCTGTGAGGTCTGCGCGCTAACAACTTGACCGCCGTGCCGCGTTTTATAATTGTATTTTAATTAATTAATTCATTCATTCATTTTCTACCGCTTTTCCTCACGAGGGTCGCGGGGGGGGGGTGCTGGAGCCTATCCCAGCCGTCTTCGGGCAAGGCAGCCAATCACAGGGCACATATAGACAAACAACCATTCACACTCACATTCATACCTATGGACAATTTGGAGTCGCTAATTAACCTAGCATGTTTTTTTTTGGAATGTGGGAGGAAACCCACGCATGCACGGTGGAGAACATGCAAACTTCACACAAAAATGGCAGAGGGTGGAATTGAACCCTGGTCTCCTAGCTGTGAGGTCTGCACGCTAACCACTCGACCACCATGCCGCTAATTATTCATTCATTCATTTTCTACCGCTTTTTCCTCACGAGGGTCGCGAGGTATGTTGCTGGAGCCTATCCCAGCTGTCTTCGGACGAGCCAGCCAATCACAGGGCACATATAGACAAACAACCATTCACACTCACATTCATACCTATGGACAATTTGGAGTCGCTAATTAACCTAGCATGTTTTTTTTTGGAATGTGGGAGGAAACCGGAGTACCCGGAGAAACATGCAAACTCCACACAGAGATAGCCGAGAGTGGAATTGAACCCCGGTCTTCTAGCTGTGAGGTCTGCGCGCTAACCACTTGACCGCCGTGCCGCGTTTTATAATTGTATTTTAATTAATTCATTCATTCATTCATTTTCTACCGCTTTTCCTCACGAGGGTCGCGGGGGGGGGGGTGCTGGAGCCTATCCCAGCCGTCTTCGGGCAAGGCAGCCAATCACAGGGCACATATAGACAAACAACCATTCACACTCACATTCATACCTATGGACAATTTGGAGTCGCTAATTAACCTAGCATGTTTTTTTTTGGAATGTGGGAGGAAACCCACGCATGCACGGTGGAGAACATGCAAACTTCACACAAAAATGGCAGAGGGTGGAATTGAACCCTGGTCTCCTAGCTGTGAGGTCTGCGCGCTAACCACTCGACCGCCGTGCCGCTAATTAATTAATTATTATTCATTCATTCATTCATTCATTTTAGCATGTTTTGATTTACCATTTATTGTTTATTTACTTGGCTGCATGGCGGTCCAGTGGTTAAAGCACAGACCTTACAGCTAGGAGACCAGGTTCAATTCCACCCTCGGCCATCTCTGTGTATGCGTGTTTTTTTTTTTTCCGGGTACTCCGGTTTCCTCCCATCATTCCAAAAAAAAACATGCTAGGTTAATTAGCGACTCCAAATTGTCCATAGGTATGAATGTGAGTGTGAATGGTTGTTTGTCTATATGTGCCCTGTGATTGGCTGGCTCGCCCGAAGACAGCTGGGATAGGCTTCAGCACCCCCGCGACCCTTGTGAGGATAAGCGGTAAAAAAATGAATGAATGAAATATTTACAGCATATGAATATGCATCGTGTTCTGCGTCCTGATTGGCTGTAGACTTTGTCAATCAATGTGTTTGTGACAACTTGTGCTTCCTGTTTGGAAAATAGGACAGCAGCAACAGTATTTTTTGGGGGAACCTAAATCTCATCAAGGCAATTCTTACCAGGTGTGTGTGTTCCATTGGGCAAGGCAGCTTGAAGCCAATCATCAGTGATTGGACACACACCTGACTTCAATTGTTTGCTAAAAACTGGTTTCAGTTGCAGTAGGTTGAGGGTTCAGTTATTTCTTCCTCCCCCCTTCTGTCATTGTTTGCATGCTATCCTTATTAAGACATGAAATCCTAGAAATGTTTGGGCGGTTTTAGTTCAAGCAGACACTGTTTCATCTCTGGGATGGTGATTTTATGCAAAAATGTGAGAAATTACAAAAGGTTCAGATACTTTTTCATACTACTGTATGAAGGCGTGTACTATACAAAGTATTAATAAACACATGAAGGCATGTACTATACAAAGTATTAATAAACATTTGAAGGCATGTACTTTACAAAGTATTAATAAACATATGAAGGCATGTACTATACAAAGTACAAATAAACATATGAAGGCATGTACTATCCAAAGTACTAATAATCATATGAAGGCATGTACTATACAAAGTATAAATAAACGTACGAACGTGTGTACTATACAAAGTATTAATAAACTTACGAAGGCGTGTACCATACAAAGTACAAATAAACATATGAAGGCATGTACTATAGAAAGTACAAATAAACATATGAAGGCATGTACTATACAAAGTACAAATAAACATATGAAGGCATGTACTATACAAAGTATTAATAAACATATGAAGGCATGTACTATACATAGTATTAATAAACATATGAAGTCATGTACTACACAAAGTATGAATAAATATATGAAGGCATGTACTATACAAAGTATTAATAAACATATGAAGGCATGTACTATACAAAGTACTAATAAACATATGAAGGCATGTACTGTACAAAGTAGTAATAAACATATGAAGGCATGTACTATACAAAGTATAAATAAACATATGAAGGCATGTACTATACACAGTAGTAATAAACATATGAAGGCATGTACTATACAAAGTACAAATAAACATATGAAGGCGTGTACTATACAAAGTACAAATAAACATATGAAAGCATGTACTATACAAAGTATAAATAAACATATGAAGGCATGTACTATCCAAAGTACAAATAAACACATGAACAAAGTACGAATAAACATATGAAGGCATGTATTATACAAAGTAGTAATAAACATATGAAGGCATGTACTATACAAAGTATTAATAAACATATGAAGGCATGTACTATACAAAGTATTAATAAACATATGAAGGCATGTATTATACAAAGTAGTAATAAACATATGAAGGCATGTACTATACAAAGTATAAATAAACATACATATATTGTTAACTTATCCCACTGATAAACGAGGGAACATTGTTTATGTATTTATGACTCCTATAGACACTGTATATGTGTTTTTTTTGGTGTTTTTTTTCCACCAGGTATTATTCAACGATGCGTCCCAGTAAAGTACCACTACACTTCCTCCATCCTACCGCGAAACTTACCGGTAAACATCACGAAGACCATACGACAGGATGAGTGGCATGCACTACGTAAGTAACCGTAAAAAAACAACAACAGAAGTGGAAAAAAATAATTTTAAGAGTAAAAGTCAAAATATTAGCATTTTTACATTCCGCTCCCAGGCGCTCCCGAGGACTTCCGGATACATAGGTCCGCGTTGACAATCTGCAGCCCGCTAAAAATTGAGACTGATTTTTAACTTTCTTTTGTTCTGTTTGTCATATAATGATAATTCCTGCAAATCTGAAGTATTTCTACGTATCCGTATGCGACCTGTACGCAGTGACCTTTTTTTTTAAAACGATTTTGTCGTTTCTTCGTGCAGATCTAAGAAGAATGACGGCCGGCTTCGTGGGAATGGCCGTATCCATCATTCTTTTTGGCTGGATCATCGGAGTGCTGGGATGCTGCCAGCAGCATGACCTCATGCAATATGTAGCTGGGCTACTCTTTCTAATGGGAGGTACTGTACACACATCTATGACCCTCAACAGGAATGTTCCAAAAAATTTTCCAAAAATTTTTTCCAAAACATTTTCCCAAAAAATTTTTCCAAAAAATTTTTCCAAAAAAATTTCCCAAAAAATTTTCAAAAAAAAATTCCAAAAAATTTTCGAAAAAAATTTCCAAAAAATTTTCCAAAAAATAACAATCAGGATGCGGGTGTCATGTTAATATTTGTAATTTTGTCAACAAAACATAAAATGCACACACAGAAAGATTATAGACTATAAACCTTGCAATCCTACCTTCACTGGGTGTTCCCAGCTTCAACAGTTGTGAAAGAATCTGATGTATATCTAATCAATGTACTACTACATGGGTTTTTTTCCGGCCGATGCCGATTTTTTTTCCATCACTCTTAGCCGATGGCCGATTTTGCTTAGGCCGATATTTGTGGCCGATACGGCTTTTGCTGCCTCGATTTATATGAAAAAATTGACAATGATAACAAATATTACAGGTCTAAAGTGACGCTCACGTGTCTCACAATTTAGTACGAGACCCGAGTTCAATTCCACCTCTGGTCATCTCTGTGTGGAGTTTGCATGTTCTCCATCGTGCACCGGAGAAAACCCGGAAAAATAAATAAATAAATAAGTAAAAAATAAAAAAAATGTATGCTTGAAAATTTGGCCAAAAAATACATCACATTTCTTTTAATATTTAACAAATAAAATAAAATAAAATAAAATAAAATCCCATTAAATTAAATGTTCCTCCGCAGTGTGACACGCACCCCCCCCCCCCCACACCCAACCTCCACACACAAACACATCACACTGACACAATTTAGTATGAGACCCAAGTTCAATTCCACTTCCGGTCATCCATGTGTGGAGTTTGCATGTTCTCCATCGTGCACCGGAGAAAACCCGGAAAAATAAATAAATAAATAAGTAAAAAATAAAAAAAATGTATGCTTGAAAATTTGGACAAAAAATACATCAAATTTCTTTTAATATTTAACAAATAATCAGTAAATTAAATAAAATGAAATAAAATAAAATGATATAAAATGAAATAAAATAAAATGAAATAAAATGAAATAAAATGAAATAAAATGAAATAAAATGAAATAAAATGTCAAATTTGTGCATTTTGGTAAAAAGTTTTTGGTCAAATTGGTAGTGAGTATGGGATTGTAGCATTGTTCCTGTGATTTAAATGATCATTTAAATGATCATAAAATAAAATAAAATAAAATAAAATTACATTACATCACATTAAATTAACTGCTCCTCCGCAGTGTGACGCGCCACCCCCCGCCTCCACACACAAACACATCACACTGACAAAATTTAGTACGATATATATATCTATAACAATGCCAGTATATATATATATATATATATATATATATATATATATATATATATATATATATATATATATATATATATATATATATATATATATATAAAGATGAAGCATTCAACAGCATTCCTGGTTTTCACACCCACAAACTAAAGTATATTGTAGCGTCGCTGGGAGCACTTCCTGGTTCCCAGCGTGCTTTGCGGCACCGTCGATGTAAATAGTTAGTCAGTTTGTAGTTAAAAGTTGCATAGTTGTTCATTCTTGGTCTGCTCAACTAGTGAGAGTGTTTCTATTCGTCTGTTGCGTTGGTATGGGATGTTTTTTGGGGGGATTTCTTGTTGTGACACCGTGACTTAAACTAGTCACACCGTGACTTAAACTGGTCACACCATGACTTAAACTGGTATGTCTAGCAATGACCCAGTGAAATGTGAAGTGCAGCTAAAAGCAAGCTAATTCTTTTACTTGTCATGCATGTTAGCTATTTCAAAGCAGGTGATGTTATTTCAACTAAGCGTAATTGTTTGAGGTTAATTAAAAGTTGAAAATGTACCCTTGTTATGGTGCGGTATTTACATCGAATTCGGGAGCTGTTGATGTATTATATATCGTACTAAATTGTGTCAGTGTGATGTGTTTGTGTGTGGAGGCAGGGCTTTTATTTTATTTTATTTTATTTTATTTTATTTTATTTTATTTTATTTTATTTTATTTTATTTTATTTTATTTTATTTTATTTTATTTTATTTTATTTTATTTTATTTTATTTTATTTTATTTTTCCGTGCACCACACATGCACGGGGCACGCCGTGCAGCCCTGATGTAATGTAATGTAATTTTATTAATGTGTTAATATTAATAACATTTATAAAGAAAAAATTATTAATAATTTATTGTGAATTTAATGTGATGTTATTTTATTTTATTTTATTTATTTTTTTTTATACGCCGTGCAGCCCTGATGTAATGTAATCTAGTTTTATTAATGTTTAATATTAATAAAATTCATAAAGAAAAATTTATGAATAATTTATTGTGAATATATTGTGATGTAATTTAATTTTATTTTATTTTATTTTATTTTATTTTATTTTATTTTATTTTATTTTATTTTATTTACTGATTATTTGTTAAATATTAAAATAAATGTGATGTAATTTTTTCCCAAACTAATAATTTTCAAGCATAATTTTTTTTTTTTTATTAATTATTATTATTATTTTTTTGACAGATAGTGATAGTAATCTCGTCTTTCATTGGAGAAGGACAGTGATAGTAATCTGCCTTCATTGTGTTGTGTCTTTTCTGCCCCCCCCCCCCCACAGGAACATGCTGCATCATCTCCTTATGCACGTGCGTGGCGGGAATCAACTTCGAGTTATCCCGCTACCCTCGCTACATGTACGGCCTCCCCGAGGACATTAGCCACGGCTACGGCTGGTCCATGTTTTGCGCCTGGGGGGGCCTCGGCCTCACGTTGCTGGCCGGCTTCCTCTGCACGTTGGCCCCCTCCTTGAGCACGCCGGCTCGTACAACGACCCACAAGCCCAGGCAAGAGAATGGAAGCGTGTGACAGGACCCGGCGAATAAGACGCGGAACGCACAAATCACACAAAGTACACTTTTTCCGAACCTTGATGTGTTTAACTCAAAAAAAAAATTTTTTTTATTTTTTTTAATTTTTTTTTATTTTTAAATTTTTTTTTATTTTTTGTCTTATCACCGCCTCGCCCCGCCCTCGACATCGGCCATCCTTCTCAGTGTTTATTGTGCCTGAGTCGTGATAGCATCGTTTGGAGCAAAAAGAGGCTTCACACACAAATTTTTGGACCTCCGGATTTGGGGGGGGGCTCGGGGGGTTCGAACATTCGTCCGAACAGGCCGATGGCTTTTTAATAGCACAAACGTTTGGTGTTTTTCGTCTTTGACTCGCTGACTTTACGGCAATCTGAAAGTGACTGTTTTACAATGGTGCTCGCCTAAGTCCGTTTTTTTAAAGGCACATACACACACAAACAAAGATGGCCGCCAACAGTCGATGTTTGCGTTCTCGGTTTTGAATGAATCCAGCACAAATTTTAATTTATCTACAAAGTGTTGTAAAAGTACAAATGTGTCTTATTGTGTGGATTATATTTTTGTTTTTTTGGACTCGGAATTAGCTTGTTTGTATATGTTAGCGTCGCTAACCTGAATCCATTGTAGGATTTAGCAAGATGGCGGCCATTTTTTTTTTTTTTTTTTGGAAGGAATATAAATTTTTGAGGTTGTGACTTGCGGGGCTTTTTGTTACAAAAAGTGGAATTTTAAGTTGGATTTTTCACCCAAATTTTAGCTTAAAAGTGCTTATTTTTTCACCAAAAAACAAAAGTACTTAAATAATATATATATACTAAAATATTGGATATATTACTTCAATTTTTTAAAATTTTATTTGAAGTAATACAGTAGATTCCAGCATACAGAAGTCCCTCGCTGTTGCTACACTTCGAATTTGTCGGTTACACTTTGTCATTATAGGTCAGAATTGTTGTACTAAAATATTGGCTATATTACTTCAAGTGGAATAATTTTAAGGTGGATTTTTCACCCAAATTTTAGCTTAAAAGTGCTTATTTTTTCACCAAAAAACAAAAGTACTTAAATAATATATATATACTAAAATATTGGCTATATTACTTCAATTTTTTTAAATTTTATTTGAAGTAATACAGTAGATTCCGGCATACAGAAATCCCTCGCTGTTGCTACACTTCGAATTTGTCGGTTACACTTTGTCATTATAGGTCAGAATTGTTGTACTAAAATATTGGCTATATTACTTCAAGTGGAAACATTTTAAGGTGGATTTTTCACCCAAATTTAGCTTAAAAGTGCTTATTTTTTCACCAAAAAACAAACGTACTTAAATAATATATATATACTAAAATATTGGATATATTACTTCAATTTTTTAAAATTTTATTTGAAGTAATACAGTAGATTCTGGCATACAGAAATCCCTCGCTGTTGCTACACTTCGAATTTGTCGGTTACACTTTGTCATTATTGGTCGGAATTGTTTTTTATGGTTCAATATTTATATTTGCAACATATTTTTTGCCTCAATTAAGCGTTTTTAAGAAGAAAAATATAACCTGACGACACGGAGGATTGGCGCTTCGAGGGTGAATCCATTGTAGGATTTAGCAAGATGGTGGCCATTTTTTTTTATGAATTGCTGAGGTGTGACTTGCGGCTTTTCGCTACAAAAAGTGGAAAAATTTTAAGTTGGATTTTTCACCCAAATTTTAGCTTAAAAGTGCTTATTTTTTCACCAAAAATCAAAAGTCCTTAAATAATATATATATACTAAAATATTGGCTATATTACTTCAATTTTTTTTAATTTTATTTGAAGTAATACAGTAGATCCCGGCATACAGTTGTTGCTACACTTCGACTTTGTCGGTTACACTTTGTCATTATTGGTCAGAATTGTTTTTTATGGTTCAATATTTATATTTGAAACATATTTTTTGCCTCAATTAAGCATTTTTAAGAAGTAAAATGGCTAAATGAAGTAAAATACAAACATAGGCATTCATCAGACGCGTATTAAAACGTAAGTAACAATGAAACAAGCTCTCCCAATGCTAACATGAGTTAGCATTGTTGTCCAATTTTTTTCCCGATCATGAAAACTGATATTTTTTTTATGTCATGTGTCATATGTCATGTTACGCATATCGGTATCGGAAATTACGAATTGGACGATATTGACGTATCGTGATGATATGTAGTATTTTGCACTGGACACTAAGTAACGTTGCATTAAAATATAAGTAAAAACAAAAGAACAACGCGGAAGTCTCCGTATATTATTCCTTATTTATGTCTTATGTGTGTTATTTGCTATTATTATGTCTACTATATTGGGTCATTTGGTACTATAGGGGTGTTATTTCATGCCCAGAGGGCTCTAATAGTGTTAAAAAAAATTTTTTTTTAGAAAGTTGTAATTTTTTTTATGGTCTAACTACAAAGATATTCCTAAAGAACTACCATATTGTGTAATTGGGTAGTATAGGGGTGTTACTTCATTCCCAGAGGGCTCTAATAATGTTAAAAAAAAACGTAGAAGTTTGTAATTTTTTTTAATGGTCCAACTACAAAAATATTCCTAAAGAAGGAATACCACTTCATTTGTATTTTTTTTTACTTTGTTCTTGAATGCACCACAGTTATTGGTTATGTTGTTGGTTATGGTTTTTGGTGAAAATAATAATCAATAGTAAGTAACTGATAATAACGCAAATAAAGACAAGTAATAATACATGAAAACTGGAGTAAAAATGTTGCTTAAAATTGCTTAAATTTCCACTTTTTGTCGGGTTGCCCGTGCAATTTTTTTTTAGTAGTAACACGACAAGAGGACTGCCGATGTGTTTGAGCGCCTTCGTGCTTCAAAGAGCGTCATGGAGGCCAAGGTGTGGCTCGATCGGAGCCAAGAAAACACTTTTTTTTTTTCTATTTTTGACACTACAAACATGCATTGTTGCACCGTGAGTGAGTCATCAGATGCAACCATCGGCTGGATGTTGCAGTACTTTTGTTGGAGGAAAAAAACACACAAATATTTGTTATTTTTATTCAAATATTTGATTTTTTTTGTACAAGACTGTTTTTAAAAATACAGTGGATTCCCGCTTATTCGCGATTCAAGATTTTTTTTTTTTTTTTTACTTTTCCCCAAAAGTATAATTTGCAATTAATTAATACAAATATTAAAGATACTACAGGTAAAATCTATAGTAGTATTAGAAAGTACACCATTTTACATTTCCTTAGACTTTTTCTTTTGTTTTTTTTTTTTTTTTTCATCAAACGGTGAAATTTCCCACTTTTTTCAGCGGCCCTTGAACGCACCATACTTGTATGCCGAGCTGCAAAAGTGAAACTTGGGGTTCCAGTATCTATAAAAAATGAAAAATACACCACACCGTCAATTCTACAATCACATAAACTGACATTTTTTCATTTTTTTCATTGAACGGTGAAATTTCCCACTTTTTTCAGCGGCCCTTGAACGCACCATACTTCTATGCCGAGATGCAAAAGTGAAACTTGTACATAATTTCCCAAAACAGGACAAACTGCCACGTCATTCCTGAGTACCTTTTACGTTTTATACTTTAAATGCGTACTTGTGTAGTACTTTTTCTACTTTCAAGGTACTCAAAGTACTTTGAAGACAAGGGGTTCCAGTATCTATAAAAAAATAAAAATACACCCCACCGTCAATTCTACAATCACATAAACTGACATTTTTTCATTTTTTTCATTGAACGGTGAAATTTCCCACTTTTTTCAGCGGCCCTTGAACGCACCATACTTCTATGCCGAGATGCAAAAGTGAAACTTGTACATAATTTCCCAAAACAGGACAAACTGCCACGTCATTCCTGAGTACCTTTTACGTTTTATACTTTAAATGCGTACTTGTGTAGTACTTTTTCTACTTTCAAGGTACTCAAAGTACTTTGAAGACAAGGGGTTCCAGTATCTATAAAAAATGAAAAATACACCACACCGTCAATTCTACAATCACATAAACTGACATTTTTTTCATTAAACGGTGAGATTTCCCACTTTTTTCGGCGGACCTTGAATGCACCATAGCTGTATGCCGAGACGCAAAAGTGAAACTTGTACATCATTTCTCAAAACAAGATAAACTGCCACGTTATTCCTGAGTACCTTTTACGTTTTATACTTTAAATGCGTACTCGTGTAGTACTTTTTCTACTTTCAAGGTACTCAAAGTACTTTGAAGACAAGGGGTTCCAGTATCTATAAAAAATGAAAAATACACCACACGTCAATTCTACAATTACAAAAAAGTGACATTTTTCATTTTTTTCCATCAAACAGTGAGATTTCCCACTTTTTTCGGCAGACCTTGAACGCACCATAGACGCAAAAGTGAAACTTGTACATCATTTCTCGATACAAAACAAACTACCACGTTATTCCTGAGTACTTCTACGTTTCATACTTTAAATGCGTACTCATGTAGTACTTTTTCTACTTTCAAGGTACTCAAAGTACTTTGACGACGAGGGGTTCCAGTATCTCGATGCGTCGATACCCACTGTCGGAGGATCGAAGCAGCAAACCTTCAGGTTAAAGCGGAAGTAAAAAAAACAAGAGAATAGCGGGGATCTACTGTATACAAAGTACTATGTACACAGAGTACTGTATATCTGAAGGAATACTACCAGGATGGCATAGCACAAAGACACAAATGAGCTGATTTTTTTGTGTTGGCCAGACGCGATTTTTATTTTTTTACCTGGCCACCGCAAGACTTCGGTTTCATTTCCCTTCAAGTTAATGATACCAGATTGTTGCCGGAGATGAGTCATCGTGACGTGGTGTTATGAGCTGTTTCTGTTATTTATTTATTTGTTTTTTTTTATTTTATTGAAAAAAAAAGATGTTATTGTGTGTTGACAACGCTGACGTGCGTTCGGTCTTTTTCATGGACTGACAAGTGTTGCCGTGTTGGATGTTCGCACATTTGTTAGCATGTAACACACACTATTGTGACTTGGAAAAGTCCCGTCCGAGCCTTTATTGTGAAAATCTCATGCCAGTAACCAGCGGGGGAAGGTGAATGTAAGAAGCGGGTGACACTTTCACTTTCACTTTTATGAGGTTCGCCACCCCCAACTGCAGCAACAAGAGTATTACCGTACGTGTCGACCTAACCGAAGCAATACTGCACACTTGTGATGTTTTTTGTGTACTTTTGTGCAGCGGTCGCGGGGGGGGGGTATAGGATACAGAAATGATCCAAAATGAAAAACACACCATCAATTCTACAATCACATAAACTAACTTTTTTTTTTCATCAAATGTTGAGATTTCCCACTTTTGTCGGTGGACCTTGAACGCACCATAGCTGTTTGCTGAGACACAAAAGTGAAACTTGTACATAATTTCTCAAAACAAGACAAACTGCCACGTTATTCCTGAGTACCTTTACGTTTCATACTTTAAATGCGTACTCGTGTAGTATTTTTTCTACTTTCAAAGTACTCAAAGTACTTTGACGACAAGGGGTTCCAGTATTTATAAAAAAAAATGAAAAGCACACCACACCGTCAATTCTACAATCACATAAACTGAAATTTTTCATCAAACGGTGAGATTTCCCACTTTTTTGGCAGACCTTGAACGCACCATAGCTGTATGCCGAGATGCAAAAGTGAAACTTGTACATAATTTCTCAAAACAAGACAAACTGCCACGTTATTCCTGAGTACCTTAACGTGTCATACTTTAAATGCGTACTCGTATAGTACTTTTTCTACTTTCAAAGTACTCAAAGTACTTTGACGACAAGGTGTTCCAGTATCTATAAAAAAAACATACCACACTGTCAATTCTACAATCACATATACAAACATTTTTTTTCATCAAACGGTGAGATTTCCCACTTTTTTCGGCGGCCCTTGAACGCACCATAGCTGTATGCCGAGACTCAAAAGTGAAACTTGTACATAATTTCCAGACAAACTGCCACGTTATTCCTGAGTACCTTTACGTTTCATACTTTAAACGTGTACTCATATAGTACTTTTTCTACTTTCAAGGTACTCAAAGTACTTTGACGACGAGGGGTTCCAGTATCTATAAAAAAAAAAACACACCAACAAGTCAATTCTACAATCACATAAAGTGACATTTTTTCATCAAACGGTGAGATTTCCCACTTTTTTCGGCAGACCTTGAACGCACCATAGACGCAAAAGTGAAACTTGTACATCATTTTTCAAAACAAAACAAACTACCACATTATTCCTGAGTACCTTTACGTTTCATATTTTAAATGCGTACTCGTGTAGTACTTTTTCTACTTTCAAGGTACTCAAAGTACTTTGACGACGAGAGGTTCCAGTATCTATAAAAATGAAAAACACACCAACAAGTCAATTCTACAATTACATAAAGTGACATTTTTTCATCAAGCGGTGAGATTTCCCACTTTTTTCGGCAGACCTTAAACGCACCATAGACGCAAAAGTGAAACTTGTACATCATTTTTCAAAACAAAACAAACTACCACGTTATTCCTGAGTACCTTTACGTTCCATACTTTAAATGCGTACTTGTGTAGTATTTTTTCTACTTTCAAGGTACTCAAAGTACTTTGACGATGAGGGGTTCCAGTATCTATAAAAAATGAAAAAAACACACCACACGTCAATTCTACAATCACATAAAGTGACATTTTTCATTTTTTTCCATCAAACAATGAGATTTCCCACTTTTTTCGGCAGACCTTGAACGCACCATAGACGCAAAAATGAAACTTGTACATCATTTTTCAAAACAAAACAAACTACCATGTTATTCCTGAGTACCTTTACGTTTCATACTTTAAATGCGTACTTGTGTAGTACTTTTTCTACTTTCAAAGTACTCAAAGTACTTTGACGACGAGGGGTTCCAGTATCTATAAAAATGAAAAACACACCAACAAGTCAATTCTACAATTACATAAAGTGACATTTTTTCATTTTTTTCCATCAAACGATGAGATTTCCCACTTTTTTCAGCACCTTGAACACACCATAGACGCAAAAGTGAAACTTGTACATCATTTTTCAAAACAAAACAAACTACTACATTATTCCTGAGTACCTTTACGTTTCATATTTTAAATGCGTACTCGTGTAGTACTTTTTCTACTTTCAAAGTACTCAAAGTACTTTGACGACGAGGGGTTTCAGTATCTATAAAAATGAAAAACACACCAACAAGTCAATTCTACAATCACATAAAGTGACATTTTTTCTTCAAACGGTGAGATTTCCCACTTTTTTCGGCAGACCTTGAACGCACCATAGACGCAAAAGTGAAACTTGTACATCGTTTTTCAAAACAAAACAAACTACCACGTTATTCCTGAGTACCTTTACGTTTCATACTTTAAATGCGTACTCGTGTAGTACTTTTTCTACTTTCAAAGTACTCAAAGTACTTTGACGATGAGGGGTTCCAGTATCTATAAAAAAATGAAAAAACACACCACACCTGAACCATGCCGCCCCCCACGTTAGTCACAGTTGTCAAAATATCAATTTTTAACATTATTAGAGCTCTCCGGAAGTGAAATAACACCCCTATAGTATAACTTTACACTCTGTTACCTCATAGATATAAGACAATAAGCCATTTAATACATAAATAACACTCATACTCGCGTGTGTGTGTTGCTGTAAATATGTTATTACAAATCACCGCCGGATGTTCGATTTCGGTGACGGCCATCTTTGACGTACAAAACTAATTTAAAGAGACTTTTGATATGAGAGCAGGTTGATGGCGATTTTTTCAGGATCGCGAGGCAAACACGATTTCCCAGTCCGACAAAATCCAACCGCTTTTTCGCGCGATTAATTTTGATTAATTTTAATTTTATTGCACGTTTACCGACCGTAGAAGCCCCGTAACGAAGCGGTTGTGACGTAGGCTTGTAGGGATTATTGTGCCTGTTGTGAGATCATTCAAACTTGCAATAAAAGTCTGTTGTTCCGGCGATCAAGTCTGGTGCTTGTGTGTCTCACCGAATATTACATAGTGGTATTACTGACACCTAGTGACCGGTGCTGAATATTACATATCTTTGAACGCATCGGCCGAATGAATGTGTTTTAGTTCGGGGTCGCCATTTTTATGCTTGAAAATTGTTATTTAAAAATAATAATAAATAAAAATAAATAAATGTTATAAATAATTTATTTAAAATATTAATAATAAAATAAAATCATTAAAACATAATAAAATAAAATAATAAAATAATAAAATAAAATAAAATAATAAAATAATAAAATAAAATAATAAAATAAAATAATAAAATAAAATAATAAAATAAAATAATAAAATAAAATAATGTTTTAGTTTGGGGTCGCCATTTTTATGCTTGAAAATTATTATTTAAAAATAATAATAAATTAAAATAAATAAATGTTATAAATAATTTATTAAAAATAATAAAATAAAATAATAAAATAAAATAATAAAATAAAATAATAAAATAAAATAATAAAATAAAATAATAAAATAAAATAATAAAATAATAAAATAAAATAATAAAATAAAATAATGTTTTAGTTTGGGGTCGCCATTTTTATGCTTGAAAATTTAAATTTTTTAATTTAAATTAAAATAAATACATTTTATGAATAATTAAAAATATTAAAAATGAAATATAATAAAATAATAAAATTAAATTAAAACAAAACAAAACAAAACAAAACAAAACAAAACAAAACAAAACAAAACAAAACAAAACAAAACAAAACAAAACAAAACAAAACAAAACGTCAAATTTGTGCATTTTGGTAAAAAAATTGGTCAAATTAGTAGTGACTATGTGATTGTAGCATTGTTCCTCTTATTTCATGGTCTTGGATCATTTCTGTATTTCTACGCGTCGGCCACCGGTGCTTTTTAGGCAACAATCTGCCATTTTCTTTTGTCGCCCAAATCCACATTAACTGCACATTATTAAGCACACATGCAAAAATGTATTTTAAATAACACAACAATACAATAATACGGATTTGTACGACTTTATTACCGATACATTCCAAAACCAAAACAAGCACTTGGGAGAAAATATATATAATATATATATATATATATATATATCCTTGAAGAAGATCAACTTCCTGTGTTTTGATAAACAAAAAAAAAAGGGGCGCTGGTTTGGATCCCATATTTCTCCCACTTCCGTAACACTGCATGTGTTTTTTGTGGAGATTAAAAACACATAACAACATAACATGCATGTTCTTATTGTCTTTTATTTCAGTATAAAAAAGTCCAGTTTTTCATAATATTATTTTAATAAAATTTAAAAAAAATAAAACGTGCACTTGTGGGAGTTATTTCCATTTTTTTTTTTTTTTTTTTTTTTTTTTTTTGCAGCATGCATGCCTCCATCCGGGGCGCTGATGTGGCCTTTTGTCACTGGGCACATGATGCCATCTAGAGGAGGAAACTATATCTTATAAATATGCATGTATAGACTGTACATATAAGTATATATAAATATGTATTTTAGCAGCGACTACAAGAATATTCAATACATAATAGGCCATATTTCTGCATAATATGCTATACATAAAACCCATTTGGAGACTTAAACTGACTGCATGTAGCATATAAGTCAATACTTTTATTATTTGTTATTATCATTATTTAAATAAAGTATCCAAAAAAACATTTCTGTCATAAACAATAATAATAATAATAATAATAATACAAGACTAAAACACATAATTTGCATATTACTGACTGAAAACATACAAATAGTGCATAGATTAAAAATAAACATGAGAGTTGCACTAAATAAGCTAAATAGTCATCCTGGTCTTTGTTTTTTTATCGCACCGTGAGTGGGGTAGTCATGTTAAAAAAAAAAGAACAGAGGGTCATCAACTTGTACTTGTGTGTCACTCACATTGCCGGCGACACAAGCACACGGCCTGCTGTGTTGAGCCGTGATCGCACCGTGAGTGGCGCAGCCTTGACTGCACCGTGAGAGCAGTTAGCGGCACAAGTTGGTGACCCTTTTGTGTTCTTTTGCTCTCCAGTTGGTGTTTTTGTTTGTGTTGAGATGACGATCCAATGTTATCTATCTTTCTCCCGGTGCAATCAAACCTTGTCTTTATCTCGATCGCACCGTGAGTGAGCTAGTCGTGCACTAACTTGTACCGCCATCTCGCCGATGATGCGATCAAGGCTTCCCGGCCCACCTTGCGTTTTTTGTTGATCGCACCGTGAGTGAACATGTGGTTGGATTTGATGACCCTCTGTTCTATTGTGCAGTTTGATCGCACCGTGAGTGAACAAGTCATCCACAAAAGAGCACAGGATCATGAACTTGTACCGCCATCTTGTTAATGATACGATCAAGGCTTCCCAGCACACCTTGCGTTTTTTGTTGATCGCACCGTGAGTGAGCATGTGGTTGGATTTCATAACCCACTGTTTTTTTTTGGTGCATCTTGATCGCTCCGTGATGCGATCAATTCGTCCACGAAAGGTTACACGGTCATCAACTCGTACCACCGTCCCACTCACGGTGCGACCAACACTAGGTTGAAACAATCAGTCTGGACGATCGGGGTCTACTTCCTGGCCCGGTAATGGGCGTTGACCACCATGAACGCGTACTACAAGGCTTCCTTGTCCACCTTGCGTTTGTGTTGATCGCACCGTGAGTGAGCATGTGGTTGGATTTCATGACCCACTGTTTTTTTTGGTGCATCTTGATCGCACCGTGATGCGATCAATTCGTCCACAAAAGGTTACACGGTCATATCAACTCGTACCACCGTCCCACTCACGGTGCGACCAACACTAGGTTGAAACAGTAACAGATTCTTGTGCAGTTTTCTTGGATGCAGTCTGGCGGATCGGGTCTACTTCTTGGCCCGGTAACGGGCGTTGACCACCATGAACGTGTACTACAAGGCTTCCTTGTCCACCTTGCTTTTGTTTTGATCGCACCGTGAGTGAGCATGTGGTTGGATTTCATGACTTCTGTTCTTTTTGCATCCTGATCGCACCGTGAGTGAGCAATTTGTCCACGAAAGGTTACACGGTCATATCAACTCGTACCACCGTCCCACTCACGGTGCGACAAACACTAGGTTGAAACAATCAGTCTGGATGATCGGGGTCTACTTCCTGGCCCGGTAATGGGCGTTGACCACCATGAACGTGTACTACAAGGCTTCCTTGTCCACCTTGCGTTTGTGTTGATCGCACCGTGAGTGAGCGTGTGGTTGGATTTCATGACCCACTGTTTTTTTTTGTGCATCTTGATCGCACCGTGATGCGATCAATTCGTCCACAAAAGGTTACACGGTCATCAACTCATACTACCATCCCACTCACGGTGCGACCAACACTAGGTTGAAACAATAACAGATTCTTGTGCAGTTTTCTTGGATGCAGTCTGGCGGATCGGGTCTACTTCTTGGCCCGGTAATGGGCATTGACCACCATGAACGCGTACTACAAGGCTTCCTTGTCCACCTTGCGTTTGTGTTGATCGCACCGTGAGCGAGCATGTGGTTGGATTTCATGACTTCTGTTCTTTTTGCATCTTGATCGCACCGTGAGTGAGCAATTCGTCCACGAAAGGTTACACGGTCATATCAACTCGTACCACCGTCCCACTCACGGTGCGACCAACACTAGGTTGAAACAATCAGTCTGAATGATCGGGGTCTACTTCCTGGCCCGGTAATGGGCGTCGACCACCATGTAGCTGTCGGGCGACGTGTTCAACGTGAGTGGCTTAGCTTTGGCCTCGGATCTGCCCACCGGTCCTCCTCTGCAGGGGTCGTGTTTCTGAAGGTAGCTCAAAAACGTCTCCCAGCCGCCGCCCACGCGGACCATCACGTGACGCTCATTCAGCATCTGCGACGCAGAAGAAGAAGTCACCATCTTGAATCAGCCCTCGCACGTTGTAACGTTGTAATATTTACGAGCGTCCCCTTTGCACGAATGTCAAATGGTCTCTCCCGTAAGCTTTGTCAAAATCTCATTAAAGCAAATGAAACAGCTGAGCTCACACGGCAGACTAATCCATATATGAGCATGCAGGCGCGCACGAGTGCCGACTGACGCACAAAGCCGTGTAGACACACACACACACACGCGTGTTCGGAATAAAAGCGCACAGCCTTGGCGTGTGCTGACAGCTGTTGCAGAAAAGGCGACGGTACGCCGTCTCGGAGTCATCGACACATCCTTCACAGTCTTAGAGAGAAGCCACTGCTGCCATGGCAACCGCTGCCATACAATATAAAGGAAAAAAAAAATTAAAAAAGGGGGGGGGGGGATTGAGATGAAACCATCGCACACCCACCCACGACTCCCAGGGGGGGGATGCGAGCGTTCCCAGGAGGCCTCGCCAAGCAGGCTATTGTCCTGTCAGCACCCCCAGAACCCCCGCCCCCTCCCTCACTGGCTTTATCGCCAATAAAGCCTTCATTAAGGAGCTATTAAGAATGTGATCATACCAGCAGATATGCTGGGGGTGGGGGGTGTTGGGGGCACGTGTTAAGGGCGGACGGAGGTCGGGTCCGACATCCTTAATGAACAATCTCGCCGCCTTACAAGCTCAGAATATCATTAACACCGCGTTTCTTTTTTTTTTGGAGGGGGGGGGGGACAATTATCCCCTTGTAATGGTGTTATGGTGTTCTATACCATGCAAGCCCCCCTGCCCCCTCGCCCCCAAAAAAGGTGTTTTTGCTTTTATTTTAGTACCTGGTGAAGTCTACTAGACTAACTCATCAAGTTCCAGGTCCACAGTGCCTGCTTACGTCGACGACGCCATATATGATCGACCGCTTATGTCGACATTTGAACACGCTTATGTTGACATAAAATTTGAGACCCCGCCCAAAAAGATGGGTCAGTTTATGTCGACGACTGGTCACCATTGTGTCAATTAATTGATCAAAATTTTCTTATTACTAAAAAGGGCCTGCTCAAGTTCACGTCAACCTAAACGGTTGATGACCGCTTAGTTTGACATTAAATTTGAAAGCCAAAGGGGTAGTTTCGACCGCTTATGTCGACATTTGAAACTTATTTTTAAAAATGGGTCAGTTTATGCCGATAACCCACGGCATGTCGACTTCTTAAGGGCGTCAACACGTTTATGTTGACATAAAATTTGAGACCCCCCAAAAAACTGGGTCCCTTTATGTCGACGACTGGTCGCCATTGTGTCGATCAATTGATCAAATTCTGGTCCAAAGTGTTTTCTTATTACTAAAAAGGGCCTGCTTAAGTTCACGCTTAGTTTGACATTAAATTTGAAAGCCAAAGGGGTAGTTTCGACCGCTTATGTCGACATTTGAAACATATTTTTAAAAATGGGTCAGTTTACGCCGATAACCCACGGCATGTCGGCTTCTTAAGGGCGTCAACACGTTTATGTTGACATAAAATTTGAGACCGCACAAAAAAATGGGTCCATTTATGTCGACGACTGGTCGCCATTGTGTCGATCAATTGATCAAAATTTTCTTATTACTAAAAAGGGCCTGCTTAAGTTCACGACCGCTTAGTTTGACATTAAATTTGAAAGCCAAAGGGGTAGTTTTGACCGCTTATGTCGACATTTGAAACATATTTTTAAAAATGGGTCAGTTTATGCCGATAACCCACGGCATGTCGACTTCTTAAGGGTGTCAACACGTTTATGTTGACATAAACGTTTGGCCCGTTTATGTTGACAGCCCGTCTTTGGTCCACATGCCATATATGATCGACCGCTTATGTTGACATTTGAAACCTATTTTTAAAAATGGGTCAGTTTATGCCGACACCTCACGGTATGTCAACTTCTTATTACTAAAAAGGGCATCGACATACAGTACAACACATTCGACCAATTATGTTGACATGAAATTTGAGACCCCCCCCCCCCCAAAAATGGGTACGTTTATGTCGATGACTGGTCGCCATTGTGTCAATCAATTGATCGACAATTGTGTTTTCTTATTACTAAAAAGGGCCTGCTTAAGTTAACGTCAACCTAAACGGTAGACCGCTTAGTTTGACATAAAATTTGAAAGCCAAAAGTGTAGTTTCAACCGCTTATGTCGACATTTGCAACTTATTTTTAAAAATGGGTCAGTTTATGCCGATAACCCACGGTATGTCGACTTCTTAAGAGAGTCAACATACAGTACAACACGTTTATGTTGACATAAAATTTGAGACCCCCCCCAAAAATGGGTCCGTTTATGTCGACGACTGGTCGCCAGTGTGTCGATCAATTGATCAAATCCTGGTCCAATGTGTTTTCTTATTACTAAAAAGGGCCTGCTTAAGTTAACGTCAACCTAAACAGTAGACCGCTTAGTTTGACATAAAACTTTTAAGTCAAAGGGGTCATTTCTACAAACAATTGGTCCGTTTATGTCGACAGCCGGTTTATGGGGACCAACTCATCACGTTGCGGTCCACAGTGCCTTGTTATGTCGACGACGCCATATATGATCGACCGCTTATGTCGACATTTGAAACCTATTTTTAAAAATGGGTGCGTTTATGTCGACGACCAGTCTACAGGGTGTCGATCAACTGATCCAACGTGTTTTCCTATTACTAAAAAAGGGCCTGCTTAAGTTAACCTAAATGGCAGACCGCTTAGTTTGACATAAAATTTGAAAGCCAAAGGGATCATTTCTACGAACAATTGGTCCGTTTATGTCGACAGCCGGTTTATGGGGACCAACTCATCAAGTTGCGGTCCACAGTGCCTTGTTATGTCGACGACGCCATATATGATCGACCGCTTATGTCGACATTTGAAACCTATTTTTAAAAATGGGTCCGTTTATGTCGACGACCCGTCTACAGGGTGTCGATCAACTGATCCAACGTGTTTTCTTATTACTAAAAAGCTTAAGTTATGCTTAAGTTAACGTAAATGGTAGACCGCTTAGTTTGACATAAAATTTTTAAGCCAAAGGGGTCATTTCTGTTAACAATTGGTCCGTTTATGTCGACAGACGGTTTATGGTGACCAACTCATCAGGTCCCTGTTCATAATTTTTTGTCTATTCCTACGAAGTAATTGTCGATGTCAACATAAACGGTCGACTGCTTATGTTAAAACGATTATAGCTCAGGTAACTAGCGAAAGTCACGAGTAAATAAGCAAGCATTGGTTTCAGATTTCTGGTTATGTCGGAAAAATTGCTTATGTTGACATCAGGGGCGTCGACATAAAGGGGGTTTCAATTTCCGCGCAAATCCCAGATTTGGGAATGGGAAGCAAATGTACGTGTCTGGGTTATAAATGGATATTAAAATGACCCCAGGTTGACGGGTTACTTGATTTGTGGTTCGAACACAAAGCCCCCTTTTCCCCTGCAGGTAGACCAACCCCCCCTCCCCTTGCCCCCATACCCCCCCCCCCCACACACAAGAGTGCTACGTCTGCATCCTATAAACCATTCTCCGGATTCCCTCGACACCTCCCTGTCGGGAAGAATGAATGTTCTCTCAGGCCAGATGAGGGATTTGAACATGCGCCAGTAGGAGTCAGACTTGAGCCACCGCATCGCGCAGCTTCTCGGCCTTTAAGGCAACCACGGGACCGAACATTATTTCCAGTAACGGAGACCAGTCTAACCATTATTGGATGACTCATTATGGGGAAAAGGGAATGGGAATGCGTGGTGCGTTTTAGGACAGTCGGAATCGCAGACGTTTTGCTAGCCTTGAAATAAAAACATATATTTCTGCAGTTATTGCTAGATTTTCATAAACAAACACTATTGTTAAACACGCAGATGATTATGGACGTATAGTACCAGTACCCCCCCCCCCCCCCCCCCCCCAATGACACAATCACAAAGCTAAAGGAGAGCCTAATTGGGCACAGACAAGAAAGGGACGCCTTTTTTTTTTTTTTAACACCAAAGAATGGCTGAGTACTTCAAGGCCACCATGATTGAATAGTCTCCGAAGGGAATAGACAGGATGGAGTGGAGGGAGGCGGGGCTGGAAGTTTACACGCGGGGAGGGGCGGCGGTCACGCTCAGTCGCTCATTAACTAGACGTCCGATTAAACCCCCCCCACCCCCCTTTTTTCCCACCCCCTCCAAACCCGCTAATGACTTTATCTTGCAAATCAATAGTATGTGCTTGTTAGAAAGATATGTATGCATGATATTCATAGGGGGGGTACTGTTGGGGTTTAGGGTAGCGGTACAAAAAAAAATGGATGAATGAAAATCGATATTAAAAAAAAAACATATATCATGTTACAGATATCGGTAATCGCTAATATCGGTATGGGAAATTAAGAATTGGACAATATCGGTTTTGGGCTAAAACACCAATATCGGACAAACCGAATATTAAGATATGCTAAATATATATTTCTAGAAAGAAATTATGAGTATCAACTTTGCTCTTTTTTCTAAATTTTTTGCTGTTTTTATTTATTTTTTGGAAATTCAACTTTCCCGCAATAACTTATTTTTCCAAAAAATTCAACTATTATTTGTCATAACATTTTGACTTAAAAAAAAAACATCTTTACGCGACTAAAATGATGTTATTTTTCCTCATAATATTATGAATTTATTTTCATAAAATTGCAATGTTTTTTTGTTGCGAGAATATGATTATTTGTGCTTTATTTTGGTAAAATTCTGCCTGTTTTTTATATTTCTACTACATTTTTTTTCAATTTTCTAAATATTGAAATTTTCTTCTCTGAATATTTTGACTTTAATTCCAATATTTTTAATTTATTCCCATAATATTATAACTTTTTCCTCAACCTAATTTGACTTAAAAAAAAAAAATCTTCAATATTTCAGTGTCATGCTACTAAAATGAGATTTTTTTCTTCATAATATAATGTTATTCTCGTAAAATTAGGACTTTTTCTTGTCAGATAAATTTTTTTTCATCTTAATATTTTGATTTTTTTCTTGTAAAATTATACTTTTATGCTATTAAAATTGTGTTATTTTTCCTCATAATATTATGAGTTTATTTTCATAAAATCGCTGCGGGAATATGATTATTTGTTCTTTATTCTGGTAAAATTATGTATGTCTTTTACATTTGTATTTAATTTTTTTTTGCAATTTTCCAAATATTTAAATTTTCTTCTTTGAATATTTTGACTTTAATTCCAATATTTTTTATTTATTCCCATAATATTATCACTTTTTCCTCAACCTAATTTGATTTTGTTTTGTTCCTCATAATATTATGACTTAAAAAAATATTTTTTTTCTTCAATATTTCAGTGTCATGCTAGTAAAATGAGATTTTTTTTCTTGATAATATAATGTTATTCTCGTAAAATTAGGACTTCTTCTCGTCAGATAATTTTTTTTTTCATCTTAATATTTTGCTTTTTTTCCTGTAAAATTACACCTTTTTAAAAATTATGTCTTTTTCATTTGTATTTAAAAACATTTTTGCAATTCTCCAAATATTCAAATTTTCTTCTCTGAATATTTTGACTTTAATTTTGACTTTAATTTAATATTGAAATATTTTTTATTTATTCCCATAATATTATCACTTTTTCCTCAACCTAATTTGATTTTGTTTTGTTCCTCATATTATTATGACTTAAAAAAATATTTTTTTTTCTTAAATATTTCAGCGTCATGCTACTAAAATGAGATATTTTTTCTTTATAATATAAAAAAATACTTTTTCTCGTCAGATACATTTTTTTTCATCGTAATATTTTGATTTTTTTTCTTGTAAAATTACACCTTTATGCTACTAAAATTATGTTATTTTTCCTCATAATAAAATTTCTGCGGGAATATGATTATTTGTCCTTTATTTTGGTAAAGTCTTTTACATTTGTATTTATTTTTTTTGCAATTTTCCAAATATTAAAATTTTTTCTCTGAATATTTTGACTTTAATTCCAATATTTTTTATTTATTCCCATAATATTATCACTTTTTCCTCAACCTAATTTGATTTTGTTTTGTTCCTCATAATATTATGACTTAAAAAAATATATTTTTTTCTTAAATATTTCAGCGTCATGCTACTAAAATGAGATATTTTTTCATCATAATATAATATTATTCTCGTAAAATTAGGACTTTTTCTCATCAGATAATTTTATTTTTCATCTTAATATTTTGTTTTTTTTCTTGTAAAATTACATCTTTTTTAAAATTATGTCTTTTACATTTGTATTTAATTTTTTTTGCAATCCTCCAAATATTCAAATTTTCTTCTCTGAATATTTTGACTTTAATTTTGACTTTAATTTAATATTTAAATATTTTTTTATTTATTCCCATAATATTATCACTTTTTCCTCAACCTAATTTGATTTTGTTTTGTTCCTCATAATATTATGACTTAAAAAAATACTTTTTTTCTTAAATATTTCAGTGTCATGCTACTAAAATGAGATATTTTTTCTTTATAATATAAAAAAATACTTCTTCTCGTCAGATAAATTTTTTTTCATCGTAATATTTTGATTTTGTTTCTTGTAAAATTACACCTTTATGCTACTAAAATTATGTTATTTTTCCTCATAATAAAATTTCTGCGGGAATATGATTATTTGTCCTTTATTTTGGTAAAGCCTTTTACATTTGTATTTTTTTTGCAATTTTCCAAATATTAAATTTTCTTCTCTGAATATTTTGACTTTAATTTAATATTTAAATATTTTTTATTCATTCCCATAATATTATCACTTTTTCCTCAACCTAATTTGATTTTGTTTTATTCCTCATAATATTATGACTTAAAAAAATATATTTTTTTCTTAAATATTTCAGCGTCATGCTACTAAAATGAGATATTTTTTCTTTATAATATAAAAAAATACTTTTTCTCGTCAGATAATTTTTTTTTCATCGTAATATTTTTTATTTTATATTTGTAAAATTAGTGCAGATTTTTATGTTTTTTAAATAGCTGTTGGCTCCAAAAATAGCCGCAAATGTCCCCTGCACCTCACTTTGGACGCTAGCTAAATAACCAATAACAATACTCACTCATCTGCATCCTTCGTCTTAGTTCATTTCAACATAAACAAAAACCGGTTATGATAACAACTACGAGTGATTCATATATTTTGTCTTGGCGTACGTGAAATAAATCCCTTCCCGCATGGAAGCAGACGGACTCCCATGAGGGCTGTCATTTGAACCGCCGTATCTTTGCAAAAAATCATCCTGAAAGAGCCACGTTTGTTTTCCCCTCAGGTTTGAACTCTTTGCTGAAGGGGGCTGTGTACTGAATAAAATCATTGTCAGCCCAGTCTTATCCAGACCATTGGTTGCCAGGCAACCCAGCCTCCCAGAAGGCCTTTTTCCTTGAGCCTTTGTATTGAAAGACACACACACAGGTGGTGAAAGGCACCGACGTTTTTTAAATAACGGAAAAACATATTTTCTCATCCGACGATACCGGACTGATGAACACGATGGAATCGGCGACTATCAGATATCGTTTTCCCAATTGCCTGATTGGGTCAACTAGGTTTTGTTCCATCGGTCTTCAAAGCTTGTTTCTCCGACTTGTTTACCGTGCCAAAAAAAAAAAACATTGTCCGACTCAATTTCCGATGCCGATATCAGCCGATACCAATATTTGTAACATGTGGTGAAATGATGACATATGTATAGCATTTTTTTTTTAAAAATCGGGAAAAAATCTGATGCCGATATCGATTAAAATAAATAATTTTTATGCTGATATCAGGCCGATAATTATCAATACTCATAAACATAATAAACACAAAAATGTTGAGGAAAAAGTGATAATATTATGGGAAAAAATAAAAAAATATTGGAATTAAAGTCAAAATTTAAATATTTGGAAAATTGCAAAAAAAATAAATAAATACAAATGTAAAAGACAGACATAATTTTACCAAAATAAAGGACAAATAATCATATTCCCGTAGCAATTTTATGAAAATAAACTCATAATATTGTGAGGAAAAATAACATAATTTTAGTAGCATAAAGGTGTAATTTTACAAGAAAAAAAATCAAAATATTAAGATGAAAAAAAAAAACAAGACAAAATCAGTGCCAATAATAATCGGTACTGATAGTTACCAGACACCCAATAATTTTTTGTTTCTTCACGAGAAAATATTACAATATGACTAATTTTCCTCTTCATATTTTTACTTTATTCTGTAAAATGAAGGCTTGTTTGTTTCAATTTCTGCTGATTTTTGGCAAGAACTGTTGACATTTTCTTCTCATAATATTTTGACTTTATTCCCAGAATATTTAGAACCAAAAAAAATATTTAGTTTCTTATAATATTACATCTATTTAAAAAAAAATATTTAATATTTCAATGTTATTCTACTAAACTGCTATTATTTTTTCCTTGTGATATTAAGACATTACTCTTGTAAAATTAGGACATTTTCGCGTTAGATTAAAACATTTTTAGCGAGCAATATAATATATATTTAGTTTCCTGTAATATTACAAATAAAAAATAATGAAATAGTATAAAATAATAATTAATATAAAATATAAAATAATATATAATATAATATTAAAATAATATATAATATAATATTAAAATAATATATATATATTTTTTAATTCTTTAATATTTCAATGTTATTCTACTAAACTGCTATTATTTTTTCCTTGTGATATTAAGACATTACTCTTGTAAAATTAGGACATTTTCGCGTTAGATTAAAACATTTTTATCAAGCAATATAATATATATTTAATTTCCCATAATATTACAAATTTAAAAAATTATGAAATAGTATAAAATAATAAATAATATAAAATATAAAATAATATATAATATTAAAATAATATATAATATAATATTAAAATAATATATATATTTTTTTAATTCTTTAATATTTCAACGTTATTCTACTAAACTGCTGCTATTTTTTTCCTTGTGATATTAAGACATTACTCTTGTAAAATTTTTGTTTGTTGCATTATTATCCCAATACATAAATATCATGTAAAAGGAAGCATGTATTCATGACTTACTCGTATGTAAAGAACTTTTTCCCCAACACGATAACAACCCTTTGGCTGCTTTTCAATGGGGAACCTGGTTGGACAGCTGCAGGGGGGGTTTTCAATAATATTTCTCACCTGAAAAAGAATAAGACACACAAAGTATTCATGCAACACAACTATGCAACAATATACACAAATGTAGTATACAAATAAAGTTGCATACAATGTCATCCAAAATGTTACGTGAACCATTGCTTTTTCGCTTGCTGTATTTGGAGTGCCGGTTCGGATTTGACGGCGGGGAGGATGTAGGGGGTGTGGCTAACTGAGTAAGACCAAGTGAGGTTTGCGTTGAAGATGTGGTTGTGGAGAATTTGGGGGTTGAGATGTAGGACTGCGGAGGGGATAAAGATAAGGGTAATGAATCAGAGGTGATGTGGTCTTCACGGAGACGGGTTATATTGGGAGTAATGGCCGCCGCTTGGGAAGGAGTGGTGGTTGATTGGGAGCGAAGCACCGAGGACGGGAAAAAGGAGAAGGGAAGCGGGGACGGTGGAGATGTGAGCCCCGCTTCTTCTCCTTCCAGCTCTTTCTCCAACTTCACCAGGCCTGGAGGTTCCACTCCGTACCTGAGTGGGGGGAAAAATATGCCAGAAATTATCATATACTTTGTTGCACAGTGGTCGAGTGGTTAGCGCGCAGACCTCACAGCTAGAAAACCTGAGTTCGATTCCACCCTCGGTCATCTCTGTGTGGAATTTGCATGTTCTCCCCGTGCATGTGTTGGTATTCCGGTTTCCTCCCACATTCCAAAAAAAAAACATGCTAGGTTAATTAGCGACTCCAAATTGTCCATAGGTATGAATGTGAGTGTGAATGGTTGTTTGTCTATATGTGCCCTGTGATTGGCTGTCTCGCCCGAAGACAGTTGGGATAGACTTCAGCACGGTGGTCGAGTCGTTAGCACACAGGCCGCACAGCTAGGAGACCCGAGTTTGATTCCACTCTCGGCCTAGATTTTCAAAGTTAACCAAAAAAAAAACCATACTCATCTTGGTTAACATCCGCCCCCGGTTAACAAGTTTTTTGGTTAACAACCAACACTATTGAGGTGTTGACGAGTATTGACGAGTGGTTAGCGTGCAGGTCACACAGCAAGGAGACCCGAGTTCGATTCCCGTGCATGCGTGGGTTTTCTCCGGGTACTCCGGTTTCCTCCCACATTCCAAAAAAAAACATGCTAGGTTAATTAGCGACTCCAAATTGTCCATAGGTATGAATGTGAGTGTGAATGGTTGTTTGTCTATATGTGCCCTGTGATTGGCTGGCTCGCCCGAAGACAGCTGGGATAGACTTCAGCACGGTGGTCGAGTCGTTAGCACACAGGCCACACAGCTAGGAAACCCGAGTTTGATTCCACCCTCGGCCTAGATTTTCAAAGTTAACCAAAATAAACATACTCATCTTGGTTAACATCCGCCCCCGGTTAACAAGTTTTTTGGTTAACAACCAATGCTATTGAGGGCTGTATGGTGGACGAGTGGTTAGCGTGCAGGTCACACAGCAAGGAGACCCGAGTTCGATTCCCGTGCTTGCGTGGGTTTCCTCCCACATTCCAAAAACATGCTAGGTTAATTAGCGACTCCAAATTGTCCATAGGTATGAATGTGAGTGTGAATGGTTGTTTGACTATATGTGCCCTGTGATTGGCTGGCTCGCCCGAAGACAGCTGGGATAGGCTCCAGCACCCGTCTCCCCCTGGGATAGGCTCCAGCACTCCCACGACCCTCGTGAAAATGAATGAATGAATGTTGCAAAACCACTGACTGTTTGACTCATATTACTCGATTAATCGTAAAACAGAATAGTAATCGTCAGATTAATCGACTATGAATATAATTGCTAGTCGTTTCCTCCCACATTCCAAAAAAAAACATGCTAGGTTAATTAGCGACTCCAAATTGTCCATAGGTATGAATGTGAGTGTGAATGGTTGTTTGTCTATATGTGCGCTGTGATTGGCTGGCTCGCCCGAAGACAGCTGGGATAGGCTCCAGCACCCCCGCGTGACGCGGTAGAAGATGAATAAATGAATAATACATTTTATAAAAAGACTAAAACCGTCCCCCGCACTCCAAAGGGTTAATCTAGTTACCTTGCAGCGATGCGTCCCAGCGCCATCAAACACAGGCACACCTCCCGAGGTTGTTTGTGGAGGACTTGAAACATGAAAAAAAAAAAAAAAAAAGATGCTTCAGGTAGATACACTTGTGTCTAGTTGAAAGAGCAGAGAGAGGGACACGATGCTGTCTTTATTGTGCCCGGCCATCTTTGAAGCGGAGCTGGAATTCCTGGCCTTTGAATGTGGAGCTGAGGGCATGAGGGCATAAATCCTTCATCTCCCCTTCCACCGGGTCCACTACTTAGACATCAAACAATGTTCCTGTTTTGGACGTATCACAGTCGGTGAAGACAATATCAACGCTAACGTGCTCAATTTTTTGCTAGCTCAATTTTGCTAGCTAAAGATAAAAGCTAATACACACAAAAGATTTTTCCAGCGAACAAACAGGGTGATTTTTTGCAGCTGTGCTGTAATAAGAGCGATTCAGAAGGCAGCGGATGCGACTGGAGGGGCCCAGCAGAAGCGGGCAAACCTGCTTTTTATTCAGGTTTTCAATTAATTATGACAATACTAACAAAAAACACATACCGGGATACAGGGATATTTTGCAGCTGTGCTGTAATAAGAGCGATTCAGAAGGCAGCGGATGCGACTGGAGGGGCCCAGCAGAGGCGTACAAACCTGCTTTTTATTCAGATTTTCAATTAATTATGACAATACTAAAAATAAACACATACCGGGATACAGGGATATTTTGCAGCTGTGCTGTAATAAGAGCGGTTCGGAAGGCAGCGGATGCGACTGGAGGGGCCCGGCAGAGGCGGGCAAACCTGCTTTTTATTCAGGTTTTCAATTAATTATGACAATACTAAAAAAAAAAACACATACCGGGATATTTTGCAGCTGTGCTGTAATAAGACCCGCTTACTTGTAGGCATGCAGGGACTGCAGATAAGCTGCCCGCACGTCTGTATTAGGTATTGTTGTTATTAGGAATAAAAAATCTGGTTCTCATTCTATAATTTGGTTCTTTCTTTCTTGTTGACACATTGAGGATGCGGCGTTACAAAGAACGCTACGTGGCCTCGTTATCGTTTTCAGGAGCATCATAATAGCGATAATAATCGAATCTGAAGGTATCAGAGTCGTATCCGCTCACCCAAATCCTCGGATTCAAAAAGGTGGGCTCTGTCAACGCCAATCTTACAGCACCAATAGAGGAAGTTGGCTGTGTTGTCCCTGGCAAAAAACGATCCCGAAGTGGCATCGGCTCTCCAGTGGATCACTCTTCTGGTCAAAGGCTGCACAACAACACACAGAAATTAATTAAATTAGAAATTAATTTTTTTTTTTGTATGATTCCAATTATGTGCAGACCTTCGTGTTGCTACTGTGGCTCATCTTGTCCTGAAGGAACTGTGCCATTTGACAAAGAAGTACGCCGTTGTCCAATCTGTCCATTAGACTGTCGGCGGTGAGGTCCACACCTAAAATACATCATTTAAATTCACCGATGAACCTAGCATGTTTTTGGAAGCACCCGCAGAAATGCCCCCACCACCACCCATCACCCACTTACACAATCTTGAGTGTATAAAAAGAAAGAAAGGGTACTTTTTACAGCTGAGCTGTAATAAGACCCGTTTACTTGTAGGTATACAGGGACTGCAGATATCGTTATCTGCTGATACGTGCTTTAAAACGCAGATCCCCGCCTGCGATCGGCTCCAGAACAATCATGTCTGCCGTCTATGTGACTTCCTGTCTGTCTGAGTGTGATAAATTTGAATTCCGCACCTTGCTAAACGTGCCTCAAAAAATGTCTCACCGGGTGACGCTTTGAAAAGTTTTAGATTGGTGACGCATATAGGTGTGAGTACTTGGGTTTCAGACTCGATTCGACTACAAATCCCCGATCCCAAACTGCTGTACTGCCGCATGTGGCTCTTCGGCATCTTTGTTGTGGTTCCCTTTGTCAACAAATGTAAACAGAGTCCGATACTAGCAAGAGTACTCCATCAACTTTTCTTTTTCGCTTCTGAACTACTTTGATTTTTGACAGCGGATGCGACTGGAGGGCCCCAGCAGAGAAGGGCAAACCTGCTTTTTATTCAGATTTTCTATGAATTATGAATAATACTAGAAAAAAATACATACCAGGATATGGCACATATACATTATGGTGTGATATACACAATAATATATGTTTTAAATAATAATAAACACTTAGTGTGGGTAAAATATGCGGACGAGTACTCGCTTCAGTACGGATTTGGGAGCATGCAGATACTATGTAGTACTTTTAGTGCAGGAGGAACTCTCGTTGTGTGCGAGTCAGTCTCGGCATTTCCGCGGTTCGGCTGTCCAATGAGCGTTGACGGCTTGCGTGGACTGTATCTGCGGTTCAGAAGGCAACGGATGCAACTGGAGGGGCCCAGCAGAGGCGGGCAAACCTGCTTTTTATTCAGGTTTTTAATTAATTATGGCAATACTAAAAATAAATACATACCGGGATATTTTGCAGCTGTTCTGTAATAAGACCCGCTTACTTGTAGGCATGCAGGGACTGCAGATAAGCCCGGACGTCTGTATTAGGTATTGTTGTCAGGAATAAACAATCTGGTTCTCATTCTACCCACTTAAAGTACTCGGGGGAGGATTTCTACACTCGGTTTTTGGTTTTATGTCATCAAAATACTGCAAGATTTTGTAAGTATTATCTGTTACCTGCATAATCACAGCATGATATGAAATATCAAATCATATTTTCCAGCCAAAGTCCTTAGACTTTGCAGAGCGTATGATTAAAGGGTACTGAACTCACCCATAATGGTGTTGAACCAAAGAGCCAGGTCTTCTTTCATTGGCAGAAGACTTGCGTCATGGCGGAAAGGAAGCCATTGGTTGTACTCTTGAGGACTGGCCAGACCCGGCCCACGTTGGCGATACTTACAGCTCATCCCCAATCCCGTGAGCTGAGTCGGGCTCAGAGGACTCTCGGTTCTGCTGTCCATTGATTCCACGTCGTCCTCCATTCTTCAGCAGTGATTGGTTTTGACAAGTCCTACATGGAAAAGCTTTTAGTTTGAGTCTATTTTTGGTTTTTATCATGTCTTCGTCATATCAGACAGACTGGAAGAACTGACCCAAGTCACCTTGAACCAGGTTTCAGGAGGCTTGTGTAAAACCATTTATTATACGGCAGTTCTATCGGGTTTTCATTTAAATCAAAAGGAAGTGTTTTCAGGTTCTTTTTGTATGGAAACATATAATTGAATAAAAAAACAATTTAAAAAAAATCAAAAATTAAAAGTAAAAAATCAGCAAGAGAAAAAAGGTTGTCATTTTGTGAGAATAATAATAATAACAACAACAATAATAATAATAGTAATTACTACTAATAATAATAATAACAACAACAACAATAATAATAATAGTAATTACTACTACTAATAATAATAACAACAACAACAATAATAGTAATAGTAATTACTACTAATAATAATAATTTTATGTAAATTTCAGTAGCTTACAGTAAAGGGTGTTTTTTTTTAAACGCCATAATATCATGAAAAACAAACAAATAATGATGTCATCTTTAGAAAATGAGGAAGTCTAAATGTTATGGGAATAAAGTGATAATTACGGAAAAAAAACATTTATCAGAAGAAAGTAAACATACTTAAAATTAATGTATTTGGAAGAAAAACTCGATTTTTTTTTTCGAAGAATATACAATGTCATGTTATGAAAATATGTCAACTAAATAAAGTTTTAAATAAAATAAAACACTAAATAAAACACTTCTAGTACTTCGGTATGTGACAAAAAAAATAAATAAAAATTGAAAATTTGAAATTATATTAGGAAAGCAGGAAGTGAACAAATGTAACGGTTACTCATTGTAAAAGTACCAGATGAACCGCGACCTTCGTGACGATAAGCGGTAGAAAATGAATGAATTAGTATAGTTTTTATATATTTATATATATATTTTATATTATGTAATATATAATATTTTATATTATATACTACATTTATATATTTTAAATTATATTCATATATATAATATAATATATATATTTATATATACAGTACTATATATATATATATATATGTATATATATATATATATATATATATATATATATATATATGTATATTGTATACATGCCATATCCTGGTATGTATTTATTTCTATTATTGTCATAATTCATTGAAAACCTGAATAAAACGCAGGTTTGCCCGCCTCTGCTGGGCCCCTCCAGTCGCATCCGCTGCCTTCTGAACCGCAGATACAACTGACGCTGCTCTCGTTTACAATATGTATGTATATATATATATATATATACGTATATATATATATATACATGTATATTTATTATATAGTTTTTAGATTATACATAGACTGTAGTGTAAAATGGATTATATTTCATGTCTAGAGCACTGTGATAATGTTTAAAATAAAATTTATATTAATTTTTATATGGTGCAAAAATAAACATAATCCACACATTTGTTGTTTGCTTTTAAACCAGTCATTGATGCCAAAATCCATGTCAAGTTGCAAGTTTTTAAGGTTTTATCATCCAAATTGTGACTCGACCAAGTCAAGTCAAGTCAAGTCAAGTCAAGTCAAGTCATGGTCTTCTGCCATCTGTTCAAAAAACATTCCAAAAATTGGGCTTCAAGTAGTGGGTTCTCGTTGGAAAACCAACTACAAAAATGTATGGAACAGACTAGCTAGTAGCCTAGTAGCTAGTAGCTAGTAGCAAGCTCGTAGCTAGGTAGTCTCCATCGTAATACTTTGCCCCCAGCTCTGTCTATGGAATTAATAGTTATTCTGATATACGGTTATCGTATCTATTTTGCGTCAAAATAAGAAAATAGAAGTACACCTGGCATGTTTTTGTTTTGAGGACCCGTAGAACTCGAACCGGGGGTTGGGGAAACAAGACATTGGATAGTGAACTGTATGAAAATGATGAATATGTGTGTGTTTCCTTCACGGGTGTTATAATAAATAGAGACAGACAAGCACACAAACGCGAAGATGTAGACACAGTGAAAGAGCTCTTTTGTAAACACATCATGCAGACTCGGGACAGACGATGGCGAAAGGGAAGGGGGGGGCGGCCGCCCCAACTCGGAGGCGGCTTTACAGGTTGACTCGGATGCCATGAAAGCCCCGTGTCTTTAACAAAAAACATCCAGGTGAGAAAATCGCACTTCTGCTCGAGGGATGGTTCTGCTGGGAAGGGAAGGCAAAGGTCACCCACTGACCTATCTCCGAGACACTAGCGGCCTTTATGCTCCAGCAGGCGCACCTCGAAGTGCATGTGTGCAAACACAAGTCCGTGCATGTAACCGTGTCATGCGTGGACATCCTGGAATGGTGGCCAGCCAATCACAGGGCACGTTTATACAAACAACCATTCACACTCACATTCATACCTTCATACCATAATTTGGAGTCGCTAATTAAACCGGAGTACCGGAGAACATGGAAACTCGAATTGGAATCGAACCAATCTGTGTGGCCAACATGCAAACCACTTTTCCACCGCGTGGCGTGGTGATGATATTAAATGATTTGTTTTGTTTTTCTCTCATAATATGTGAACATTTTTGTTTCTGTTAAGATATAAAAAAAAAAAAAATTAAAAATAAAAAAAAAATTGTTCGTATTTCAACTTTATGCTAGCAACAAAATTTTTTTCTTTTTTTTCTTTCTTTCTTTTTTTTGTCCATATTTCTCATAATATGTGAACATTTCTGATAAGATATAAAAAAAATTTTTTTTGTTTGTATTTCAACTTTATGCTAGCAACAAAAATTTTTTCTTCGCAATAACAAATTTTTTGTCCATATTTCTTCTTGAGTCGCTAATTAAACCAGAATCGAACCAATCTGTGTGGCCAACAAGTGAACCACTTCACCACAGTGTGGCTCGGCGATAATATTAAATGATTTGTTTTTCTCATTATTTGTGAACATTTCTGTTAAGATATAAAAAAAACAAAAATTTTTGTTCGTATTTCAACTTTATGCTAGCAACAAAAATTTTTCTTCACAATAACACAAATTTTTTTGTCCATATTTCTTGGAGTCGCTAATTAAACTGGAGTACCGGAGAACATGGAAACTCGAATCGGAATCGAACCAATCTGTGTGGCCAACATGCAAACCACTTATCCACAGCGTGGCTCGGAGATAATATTAAATGATTTGTTTTGTTTTTTCTCATAATATGTGAACATTTCTGATAAGATATAAAAAAAATTTGTTTGTATTTCAACTTTATGCTAGCAAAAAAAAATTCCTCGCAATAACAATTTTTTCTCATCACGAACTATTAAAATTACTGTTGATTTCACAATTTTTGCATTTTTCTGCAATTCCATTTTCAGAATGTGTCACAGGCCACATTATTATGGGTTGCAGGCCCATAAAAGTTAGCTGTTATAGTTAAAAAAGAAAAGCTAAAAGAGAGCTAAAATCAAATAAACAAACATGAAACATGAAGCAGCAGGTCCGACAGGGTCGAAATGACACCGAGAACATGTTCACTAACGAGGAGTAATAAAACACCGAGCATCGAACATCCTTTGATGAAACACGGGACTTTTAAAAACATGACCTTTAGCATCTGATTCCGACATTTTAAATGTAGTGGACTTTAACAAAGATATTTTTTCACCCGGAAATATCGCTAAAAACAATTTAATACAAGTTCTAGGAGTAGTAAACAAAGGCAGTTATACTTACGGTAACGGTTTACTTTGCTCCAGAGTGTCCCTGAAGTGTCCACACATGTCTTAGAGACCCATGGTCTTGGCCTCATGAGCTCTCCTGTACAAACACACACACACACACACACACACACACAGTTACAGGCGGAGGTGGAACTCACCGCACAATACTTGTCGGCGACTGCCGGTGTCGTCTTACACCACCGCCGTCGAGACATGACGGTACACAGTCCATCGTCGAACTCGAAACTGAAAGCAACATTTTGGAGTTTCAGCACAAATTCCCGTACAAAAATTTTACACTTTTAAAGACATTCATGAGCTAGCTCAGGGGTCAGCAACCCACGGCTCCGGAGCCGCATGTGGCTCTTCGGCATCTTTGTTGTGGCTCCCTTGTTGTCAACAAAAGTAAACAGAGTCCGATACTAGCAAGAGTACTCCATCAACTTTTCTTTTTCGCTTCTGAACTACTTTGATTTTTGACAGCGGATGCGACTGGAGGGGCCCAGCAGAGGAGGGCAAACCTGCTTTTTATTCAGGTTTTTAATGAATTATGACAATACTAGAAATAAATACACTTACTTCAGTACGGATTTGGGAGCATGCAGATACTATGTAGTACTTTTAGTGCAGGAGGAACTATCGTTGTGTGCGGGTCAGTCTCGGGATTTACCCGGTTCGGCTGTCCAATGAGCGTTCACGGCTTGAGTGGACTGTAACGAGTAAGTGTTTTCCCACGAGAGCGGCGTCAGTTGTATCTGCGGTTCAGAAGGCAGTGGATGCGACTGGAGGGGCCCAGCAGAGGCGTTGCAAACCTGCGTAAAATACCCACAGGAGGAACTATTGTTGTGTGCGGGTCAGTTTCGGGATTTCCCCGGTTCGGCTGTACAATGAGACTGTGACGAGTGACTGTTTACCCCGAGAGAGGCGTCGGCTGTATCTGCGGTTCAGAAGGCAGCGGATGCGACTGGAGGGGCCCAGCAGAAGCGGGCAAACCTGCTTTTTCTCGGCATTTCCCTGGTTCGGCTGTGCAATGGGACTGTGACGAGTGACTGTTTACTCCGAGAGAGGCGTTGGCTGTATCTGCGGTTCAGAAGGCAGCGGATGCGACTGGAGGGGCCCAGCAGAAGTGGGCAAACCTGCTTTTTATTCAGATTTTCTATGAATTATGAATAATACTAGAAAAAAATACATACCAGGATATGTTACATATACAATATGGTGTGATATACACAAAAATATATGTTTTAAATAATAATTAACACTAGTGTGGGTAAAATATAAGGACGAGTACTGCGTCAGTACGGATTTGGGAGCATGCAGATACTATGTAGGACTTTTAGTGCAGGAGGAACTATCGTTGTGTGCGGGTCAGTTTCGGTATTTCCCCGGTTCGGCTGTGGCATCGGCTATATCTGCGGTTCAGAAGGCAGCGGATGTGACTGGAGGGGCCCAGCAGAAGCGGGCAAACCTGCTTTTTATTCAGGTTTTTAATGAATTATGACAATACTATAAATAAATACATACCGTGATTATCAGGATCGGTATCAGCGGCATAAAATCCTGATCGGAACATGCCTAGTTATTAAATTTTTATAATTTTTGGTCCAATTCCGACAAGGCAACCACACTGGGTTCTCTTGGTGTGTTTGTGCATATATGTGGTCTGTAGCTCAGGTGTGACTGCTGGTTCATTTGCAGCCCTCTCCCAGGGGGGCGTCCCTCATGTCTGGCAGCCCACCCCCCCTTTTCCTCCTTAAGTGTGGTTTCTTCCTGCTAATCTCATTCAGAGGAGCATGGTTATGAATATTAATGACTTATAGTTTGGATGCCCTTCAACCTTAATAATTCAACTCTCACATCAAATACACACAGATACTTCCTGCTTGCTATGTTAAATCAAATAAAATGACCCGAAAAAAAATTCGAGAATAATGAACCCGTCTTTGTTAGCAGGAGATCCGTCAGTGAGGAAATGATTAAATTAAAAACAATGTCTCCGCAACACGATGTGGATCAGCACACACATGACAGATGGCATTGTAGGTTGCCAAGACAATTGAGTGAAGGGGTGTGGGGGGGATCGATAATGCGGCACGAGGCACCATGTGCTGTGTACCACTCAAATTGGTCCCCAGGGTCAAGAGGACCCGAGGCCCATCAGATGGGGACACACTTATTAGAGACTCACAAGTGTTTTATCTTCCTGTCAGATGCAAGCAGATATCAGCGGATATCGTTTAATTGAATATTTTGCTTCTATTTTTTTTTTTTTGCTCAATCTGAACTGGGAAAATGTACTTATTTTTTTTACTTTAATTAACTTTAATTCCTTACGTTTCATTGCTTATATTTTGTTAATATTTTGACTTTATCGTCATAATCTTAATTTTAATCAACTTAATTTTTAAAAACTTGCAACCAGATTTTTGTTTTGTTTGTTTCTTAGAATATTTTGACTTTTTTAAAAATTACATATTTTGTTTTCTATTTTGTTTTTATTTTTTTGCTCAAGCTGAACTAGGAAAATGTACTTATTTTTACTTTAATTCCTTACATTTTATGCTTATATTGTGTTAATATTTTGACTTTATCGGCATAATCTTAATTTTAATCAACTTAATTTTTAGAAACTTGCAACCAGATTTTTGTTTTGTTTGTTTCTTAGAATATTTTGACTTTTTTTAAATTACATATTTTGTTTTCTATTTTGTTTTTATTTTTTTGCTCAATCTGAGCTAGGAAAATGTACTTATTTTTACTTTAATTTACTTTAATTACTTATATTTTATGCTTATATTTTGTTAATATTTTGACTTTATCGTCATAATCTTAATTTTAATCAACTTAATTTTTAAAAACT
The DNA here is from genome assembly GCF_030265055.1 of Doryrhamphus excisus. Lineage (NCBI taxonomy): Eukaryota > Metazoa > Chordata > Actinopteri > Syngnathiformes > Syngnathidae > Doryrhamphus > Doryrhamphus excisus. The sequence continues at coordinate 1,253,229 of NC_080472.1, read as the reverse complement.
TGCAACCAGATTTTTGTTTTGTTTGTTTCTTAGAATATTTTGACTTTTTTAAAAATTACATATTTTGTTTTCTATTTTGTTTTTATTTTTTTGCTCAAGCTGAACTAGGAAAATGTACTCATTTTTTACTTTAATTCCTTACATTTTATGTTTATATTTTGTTAATATTTTGACTTTATCATTATAATCTTAATTTTAATCAACTTAATTTTTAAAAACTTGCAACCAGATTTTTGTTTTGTTTGTTTCTTAGAATATTTTGACTTTTTTAAAAATTACATATTTTGTTTTCTATTTTGTTTTTATTTTTTTGCTCAATCTGAGCTAGGAAAATGTACTTATTTTTTACTTTAATTTAATTTAATTCCTTACATTTTATGTTTATATTTTGTTAATATTTTGACTTTATCATCATAATTTTAATTTTAATCAACTTAATTTTTAAAAACTTGCAACCAGATTTTTGTTTTGTTTGTTTCTTAGAATATTTTGACTTTTTTTAATGACATATTTAATATTCTGGCTATTTTTTTTCTTAATATTATGATTTTATTATTTTTTTACATTTTATATTTGGTCTTTACTCTAATTAAGTAACTGTTTTTTTTTAAATAAATTTTTCTAAATTTTCTTTTTAGTTTCTTTGTTTAATTCTATTTTTAGTCCGTGCAGAGGGCCAATAAAAATTTAACTGCAGGCCCTAGACGGTCTCCGGGCCACACCTTGGACACACCTGCTCTAATATGTCTCTCTCTAAACCAATAAAAATCACTGGGTGTCACTTTTTAGTATTTATAGGTTAATATGACACGTATACAATATTGTGTCAATATTGTGTCATATATGTTTTAAATAATAATAAACACTAAATATATATAATTTGTTTCTTAGAATATTTTGACTTTTTTATCTTAATATTATGATTTTATTCTAATATTTGGTCTTTATTCTAATTAAATTACTGCTTTTTTTTAGTTTTCTTTGTTTAATTCTATTTTTAGACCATGCAGAGGGACAGTAAAAATACAATTGCAGGCCCTAGACAGTCTTCCGGGCCACACTTTGGACACCCCTGCTGTAATATGTCTCTCTCTAAACCAATAAAAATCACTGGGTGTCACTTTTTATTATTTATAGGTTAATATGAATATTGTGTGACATACACAATCATATATATTTTAAATAATTATTAAAAAAACTAAATATATATAATTTATAAATATATAATTGTAATAAAAATTAATTTTATTTAATATTATAATTTAATAAAATTAAATAAATATATAATTTAATATTATATATTTCAATTTTACATTTAATCCCCATAATATCTGCTTGCTCCATCCTTAATACATGTTATGAGAACATACTTCACCATGCCTATGCCCCCCAACCCCCCCCCCCACGCCCCCGGGGGAATTTAACTCATTGCATCCTCCGTCTTTGGCGTCTTTTTAATTACCACTGATGATTCCTGCAGAGTATTAAAGCCGCTGTCAGTGGGCGTGTGGCTGCCAGGCGTCCATAATATAAAAGACCGGCTAATAATATGTCAGCCACTTCTGCGCATGACAAATGAATGCTGGTGGCGGCAGGTGGGGGGGGGTCAGTAGCCTCCGGTAGTGGGTGGGTTGGGGGTTGGGGGGGGGCTTTGTTTTAATTAAACTACCTGCCACGTAGTAAATATAGAGCAAAAAAACAAAGTACAAGCTAGTTTCAGTGCTTAGTGTTTATACAGAAAGAGTATATCTTGTGTTGCAGTGTCGCCTTACGTCCACCAGAGAGCAGCAAAAGCGACTTGATAGCTGTTGTTTACTTTTAATGGAGCGCAGCCATTAAGTGTAGTCCTTTTATTTCTTCACAGAGACAAAAACACAAAAGAAAATCCATCCGGAATGAAATATCACACTTTTAAATCAAGCAAAAAGAATGACTGACGCCTTTTTTTAGTACATAAAAAAGGACATACCTGCATTTTAAGGTGCATTTCATTACCTACGGTGTCTGTGCGGCGCCATGGCAACGCCACAAAAGCTCGCCGCACTTCCGCTTTCGGCTCCGCGGGTCGTTTGTCTCCCTGTCACCGCCATTCCAATCACTGGGATTTTAACAAGATTACCAAGGAAGGGAGTGGAAGCAATGGAGTAGCGGTGTAATGTCATTATGGTTGTGATAGAGTGCTTCGAATGTCTGTGTTATCGCCATTCAGTCGCTTAACCCCCTGTCAGCACGTGAGGGATCACAACCTCGTGCCGTGTCGTGTCGTGATGAGAAGCCGTCATGGCGGCCATTAACTGTCAAGCTCGACAGACACGGGCGGGGCCCGTAAATGAATGAATAAACGGCTTCTCTTTCGGTTTGATTATTTGTCTTGGTGTGTGGGGAAGGAAACGTACGCTACGTTCTCCTGGCGACGACATTTCTTTTTTTTTTTTGGTTAGCTGCGACACAGGTAGCCATAGCAACTCATAGATAAAAGCTACATTTTTTTTTTTTTACATTTTTTCCATTACAAGTCTTCTTAAGAGCTCAAGGCTCTGCGAAAAATAAAGCAGTTTTGCGTCAAGTCCTAACAAGAACAAGGAAATGCTCAACAATCTTAGCCTTGTGTGATCCAGGAAGGAAAACAACATGGCGTCCATTTTGTTATTGCTACCAAGTCATACAAGGCCAGTGTTAGCATCACAAAACAATAAGAATCTGTGATTTTGACAATAAAAATGTAAATTTACATGAATAAAAACTTAAAATTTTAAATTTACGACAATAAAGTCCTATATTTATGAGTAAAAAAGACGTATATTAGCAAGCCCCCCTTATTCCAAAACTAGCGATAGTACGAGAATACGTTTGGAAATTTACAAGAATAAAGTAAGAAATTTACGAGAAAATGACTTTATGTTACAGGCATTGTCTGAGACAGCTATGAAAGGGGGGTACTTTTGTGACCTTTGGCCTTGGGCAAAGCTAATAAGGAAGTGCTGGACATGCTAATCTGTGTGCTAATCTCAAGTGTTATGTTTTGTTGACATGTTGTAAATAAAAGCTGAATTTCCCCTTTGACGGTATGATACCATGACGTGTAATATATTTTTTTCTTGAAATCTAAGCTTTTTGGGGGGGGGCATAATACTTCTTTTAGTTGGGAGAAAATGGGTTTTGAAAAGGGGACAGAGGTTTGTCTAACTTTGGTATTAAAATCAGATGATTTAGTTAGAGTGTAAAAATGATAGGTCGGGCATGACTCCAGATTCCAACCTTGTGGTACAAAGATCAGTGTTAGGGCAGTGCTCTTGGGGGGGGGGGGGGGGGGATGTTTTTAAAAGGGGACAGAGGTTTGTGTAACTTTGGTATTAAAATCATCTTATTTCGTTATAGTCAAAAAATGATGATTCAAACTTTGTGGAACAAGGATCAGTGTTAGGGCGGTGCTCTTGGGGGGAAAATTATCTTGAAAAGGGGACAGAGGTTATATTATTTAGTTAGAGTGCAAAAATAAGATATAAACATGATATCATGGCTGGGCATGGGTACATATTTAAACCTTGGCGAACAAGGATCAGTATTAGGGCGGTGCTCTTGGGCGGGAAAATGTTTTTTAAAAGGGGACAGAGGTTCATCTTATTTTGTTAAGAGTGCAAAAATAAGATATAGGCAGGGCATGGGTACATATTTAAACCTTGTCGAACAAGGATCAGTATTAGGGCTTTGCTCTTGGGTGGGAAAATGTTTTTTAAAAGGGGACAGAGGTTCATCTTATTTAGTTAGAGTGCAAAAATAAGATATGGGCTGGGCATGGGTACATACTTAAACCTTGTGGAACAAGGATCAGTATTAGGGCGGTGCTCTTGGGCAGGAAAATGTTTTTTAAAAGGGGACCGAGGTATATCTTATTTTGTTAAGAGTGCAAAAATAAGATATAGGCAGGGCACGGGTACATATTTAAACATTGTGGAACAAAGATCAGTATTAGGGCGGTGCTCTTGGGCGGGAAAATGTTTTTTAAAAGGGGACAGAGGTTCATCTTATTTAGTTAGAGTGTAAAAATACGATATGGGCAGGGCATGGGTACATATTTAAACCTTGTCGAACAAGGATCAGTATTAGGGCGGTGCTCTTGGGCGGGAAAATGTTTTTTTAAAAGGGGACAGAGGTTCATCTTATTTAGTTAGACTGCAAAAATAAGATATGGGCAGGACATGGGTACATATTTAAACCTTGTCGAACAAGGATCAGTATTAGGGCGGTGCTCTTGGGCGGGAAAATGTTTTTTAAAAGGGGACAGAGGTATATCTTATTTTGTTAAGAGTGCAAAAATAAGATATAGGCAGGGCACGGGTACATATTTAAACATTGTGGAACAAAGATCAGTGTTAGGGCGGTGCTCTTGGGCGGGAAAATGTTTTTTAAAAGGGGACAGAGGTTCATTTTATTTAGTTAGAGTGCAAAAATAAGATATGGGCAGAGCATGGGTACATATTTAAACCTTGTGGAACAAAGATCAGTGTTAGGGGGGTGCTCTTGGGTGGGAAAATGGTTTTTAAAAGGGGACAGAGGTTCATCTTATTTAGTTAGAGTGCAAAAATAAGATGTGGGCAGGGCATGGGCACATATTTAAACCTTGTGGAACAAAGATCAGTGTTAGGGCGGTGCTCTTCGGCGGGAAAATGTTTTTTAAAAGGGGACAGAGGTTCATCTTATTTAGTTAGAGTGCAAAAATAAGATATGGGCAGGGCATGGGTACATATTTAAACCTTGTCGAACAAGGATCAGTATTAGGGCGGTGCTCTTGGGTGGGAAAATGTTTTTAAAAGGGGACAGAGGTTCATCTTATGTCGTTAGAGTGTAAAAATAAGATATATGCAGTGCATGGGTACATATTTAAACCTTGTGGAACAAGGATCAGTATTAGGGCGGTGCTCTTGGGTGGGAAAATGGTTTTTAAAAGGGGACAGAGGTTCATCTTATTTTGTTAAGAGTGCAAAAATAAGATATAGGCAGGGCATGGGTACATATTTAAACCTTGTCGAACAAGGATCAGTATTAGGGCGGTGCTCTTGGGTGGGAAAATGTTTTTTAAAAGGGGACAGAGGTATATCTTATTTAGTTAGAGTGCAAAAATAAGATATATGCAGTGCATGGGTACATATTTAAACCTTGTGGAACAAGGATCAGTATTAGGGCGGTGCTCTTGGGCGGGAAAATGTTTTTTTTAAAAGGGGACAGAGGTTCATCTTATGTTGTTAGAGTGTAAAAATAAGATATATGCAGTGCATGGGTACATATTTAAACCTTGTGGAACAAGGATCAGTATTAGGGCTTTGCTCTCTGGTGGGAAAATGGTTTTTAAAAGGGGACAGAGGTATATCTTATTTAGTTAGAGTGCAAAAATAAGATATGGGCAGAGCATGGGTACATATTTAAACCTTGTGGAACAAAGATCAGTATTAGGGCCGTGCTCTTGGGTGGGAAAATGGTTTTTAAAAGGGGACAGAGGTTCATCTTATTTAGTTAGAGTGCAAAAATAAGATATGGGCAGGGCATGGGTACATATTTAAACCTTATGGAATAAGGTTTCTTGGGTGCTCTTGGGGGAAATGAGTTTTGAAAAGGGGACAGAGTGTACAATTTTTTTTTTGTCACAGCAAGAGAATACGAAAATGCTGAGTCCAAGTTGACGGATCTGCGTTACAGTAAAAAAAAAAAACTTTAAAAAAAAAAAACTTTTGAAGAAGGGACAGAGCGTACGTATGCGTGACTCATGCACTCATTGAGATGTAGCATCTCTGCAGTGTGTGAGTCACCATGCTGCAGTCGCCCCGGCTAGGCACGGCACGAGGGAGGGAGCGAGCGAGCGAGCTTGGGGGGGGGCGCCGATAACAAAGGACGCTGATGTGATGAAAGGGAGATAGCGACATTTACCTTATCCTTTTCATCACATGACCGCTTTTTTTTACTATTCATTCAATACAGATATCATCTTTTTAAGAAAACAACAAAAATCCGTAAATGTCTGCATTTTTTATTTTTATTAAAACATTTTTTTTTAATAAGGGACACTCCAATTAAACACATGTTGATGATTATTTCTTTCGATTCCGTGATGACTCTTTTCCGACACTCACGGCTTCAGCTCTTAAAGGCACAGCTCATGAATATTTCACCGCCACAATATCTCAGTTCAAAATCAATTTGTGCCGCCCCCCGACCCCCCACCTGTCGTTAAGGTCTCGTTACAAATGGCTGCACAAATTTCGGAAAAAAAAAAAAAAAAAATCCGCCGGGTGTTATTTTCCTACTTAACTGCAGTGCAATTACCTGTAATTTGTAAAGCACTTTTCAGCACTAAATTGGTAAATTGCAGGGTTTATTCTCAACCGGCTATTACGCTAAATGGTTTAATATTATGACAGGTTATCGAACACAAGTGTCATTCGTATAGAAAATTGATTTATTGTTGTCATATTTTTATATTATTGTACTACAGTAGTAGTAGCATTGTTGCTGCTGTGCTTCCATTAGACATGAAAGCTTATACCCACTCTCACTTTTTAATGAGATTTATTGTGTGTGTGTGTGTGTGTGTGGGGGGGGGGGGGGGGGTCACCCCACTGCGAGGCCATCAGTAACAGGCAAGAGAACAAAAGGAGGCCTGATGCTTGGGTTTTTTTGCTGAAACCCCCCCTCCTGAACCCCCGTTCCTAAAGCTCAGGCACACACACTCTCCCATCTGGTGACATGGCATTAAGGGGCGACGCTGCTTTCAATGCACACACACACACACACACACACACACACACACAAATATACACACACACACACTTGGTGCAGGCTTAATTAATGTCCTTCCTTTATTTGTCATGGAACTGCAAACTCTTTTGTGACACCGTATGACATGGAAAGTGGGTCTTTTTTCCAAAATAATGTGATCCATTTTCACTTACAGTGGATTTTTTTTAATGACTTGGCATCCATTTTATAATAAACTTATTTTTTTAAGTAATTTTTTTGTTTTTTTTCATGACTAAAATAATACTTTTCAAATTTTGAATCAATGAATAATTTGGAATTAAATATTTCATTAGATTTTTTTTTGCAGAAGAATTACATTTTTTTTCATTATTTTTTTAATGACCTGGCATCCATTTTATAATAAACTTGTTTTTTTAAGTAATTTTTTTGTTTTTTTTTCATGACTAAAATAATATTTTTCAAATTTTGAATCAATGAATAATTTGGAATTAAATATTTCATTAGATTTTTTTTGCAGAAGAATTACTTTTTTTTCATTATTTTTTTAATGACCTGGCATCCATTTTATAATAAACTTGTTTTTTTAAATAATTTTGGGGTTTTTTTTCATGACTAAAATAATATTTTTAAAATTTTGAATCAAGGAATCATTTTGAATTAAATATTTCATTAGATTTTTTTTTGCAGAAGAATTATTTTTTTTTTCATTTTTTTAATGACCTGGTATCCATTTTGTAATAAACTTGTTTTTTTTTATAATTTTTTTCATGACTAAAATAATATTTTTAAAATTTTGAATCAAGGAATCATTTTGAATTAAATATTTCATTAGATTTTTTTTTGCAGAAGAATTATTTTTTTTTTTCATTTTTTTAATGACCTGGTATCCATTTTGTAATAAACTTGTTTTTTTAAATAATTTTTTTCATGACTAAAATAATATTTTTAAAATTTTGAATCAAGGAATCATTTTGAATTAAATATTTCATTAGATTTTTTTTGCAGAAGAATTATTTTTTTTCATTTTTTTAATGACCTGGTATCCATTTTGTAATAAACTTGTGTTTTTATAATTTTTTTCATGACTAAAATAATATTTTTAAAATTTTGAATCAAGGAATCATTTTGAAATAAATATTTCATTAGATTTTTTTTGCAGAAGAATTTTTTTTTTTTTTTCATTTTTTTAATGACCTGGTATCCATTTTGTAATAAACTTGTTTTTTTAATAATTTTTTTCATGACTAAAATAATATTTTTAAAATTTTAACTCAAGGAATAATTTTGAATTAAATATTTCATTAGATTTTTTTGCAGAAAAATTTGATTTTTTTTAAATTGCTGTGCATCCATTTTAAAAATTAACATTATTTTTTGTGCTAATTTTAGACTTAAAAAATGTTGGGGGGTTTTTTGCATAAAAAAATTATTTTTTTAATCAGTGTTGGGGAAATGACTCATTATAGTACTACTGGTAGTTATTGTGCTAAAAATAGTAACATGATCATACCTTCGTTAATGTAATTAGTTAGCAAGGAAAATAATAATTGTCTTACATTAAAAACAACAACCTTAAATAAGTGGAAAAAAATAGATTTATTGCCTAAATTAAGCATCTTTATGCATAAAATGACAAAATTAATTAGTATTCAGAAGATGCATTCAAAGACTTTGTATGTCAGTAATGTTACTAACATGCTAACATATATGAGATTACTGTATATTATGTCTTGTTTTCTTTTTTTATATCTACTATATTGGGTAATAGGAGTGTAAAGGTGAATATAGGGGTGTTATTTCATGTCTAGAGAGCTCTAATAATGTAAAAAAAAATATATATTTAGACGGTTATAACCAGGTTTTCTATGCTCTAATTAGGGAAATATTTGATTTACATATATGGAGTGATACTTTGCTATAAGGGATGAGTGTATGAGAAATGAAATATGTATATAATACGTGTGTGTGTGTATGTGTGTGTGTGTGTGTGTGTGTGTGTGCAGTGAGGGTCTGATGAAGGAGACTTTCCGACTAATTTTAGAGTGCCTCGCCCCAGAGGCTCCCTGCTGACGAGTTTGTGACGCACTTCCTGACAAGGTGGTAGGAAGCAGCTTATGAGAGGAGAGGAGGGGGAGGAAGAGGAGGGAAATCGGGGTGTGTGGGGGTGGGGGTGGTGGGGGGGGGTGTGGAGATGAAGCTAAATATATCAGGTCTGGTGTTACCTCTGGAAGCTGGCATGTGCATCCAATCATGCTTCCTGACTCGTGCGGCGGCGGGGGGGGAGGGGGGGGGGGAGGAGGATCGAGTCTGGTTTGCCGTAGCCAATCGGCGTCGACCCACGCCCTGTTTTCACAGCATCAACGTAGAAATCCGACACCCAGAACTGCGTGTTTGGCATTTCTATGGGGAAGCAGTGGTTACTATGGAAGAGATTTAAGCACCATGGACAGCTCATTTATGGGCCTGCAGAAAGCAGTCAAGAAGCTAAGTTAGATGAGGTTGTTTTTATGCAAGTACTATTCATTCAGTCATTCATTTTCTACCGCTTATCCTCATGAGGGTCGTGGGGGGGGGGTGCTGGAGCCTATCCCAGTTGTCTTCGGGCGAGCCAACCAATCACAGGGCACATAAAGACAAACAACCATTCACACTCACATTCATACCTATGGACAATTTGGAGTCATTAATTAACCTAGCATGTTTTTTTTTTTTGGAATGTGGGAGGAAACCGGAGTACCCGGAAAAAACCCACACATGCGCGGGGAGAACATGCAAACTCCACACAGAGTGCGGGATTGAACTCGGGTCTGCGTGCTAACCACTCGACCACCGTGCAACCACAGAAACTAGTGTTAGTAAGTAAATAGATTTTCCGACTCACATTCATAGCTATGAACAATTTGGAGTCGCCGTGGTAATTAATTGTGATTAATCAATTTAAAACTACGATTAATCTGATTAAGGGTTTTCATCATTTGACAGCCCTAATTATGACATATTTATGAGGCAAAAAAGGCAAATTTTTGGTAATAATTATTTTAAATTAAATAATTTTTATAAATAAATATTATTAATAAATATTATAAAATAATTATTTTTATTATTTTTCAACACAAAATTTGGTAATGGTAATGAGTTTTATTTCATTTGAACATGCATCAGATTACAATTGAATGCATCACATAATCAGTTCACAGACACACAGAGATGGCCGAGGGTGGAATTGAACTTGGGTCTGCGTGCTAACCACTCGACCACCGTGCAACCACAGAAACTAGTGTTAGTAAGTAAATAGATTTTCCGACTCACATTCATAGCTATGAACAATTTGGAGTCGCCATGGTAATTAATTGTGATTAATCCATTTAAAACGACGATTAATCTGATTAAGGGTTTTCATCATTTGACAGCCCTAATTATGACATATTTATGGGGCAATTTTTTTGTAATAATTATTTAAAATTAAATAATTATTTATAAATAATATTTATAAATAATAATTATTAATAAATATTATAAAATAATATTTTTGTTATTTTTCAACACAAAATTTGGTAATGTAATGGTTTTATTTCATTTGAACATGCATCAGATCACAATTGAATGCATCACATAATCAGTTCACAGACACACAGAGATTGGCCGAGGGTGGAATTGAACTCGGGTTTTCTACCTGTGAGGCCTGCGTGCTAACCACTTTAACCACGTGCAGCCACAAGTACTCTATTTTGCTCTTTTTTTCCCCTCATGTTTTTTTTAACTTTTATGAAAATTTGTTGAAAATGTCACATAACCCCCCCCCCCCCCCCCCCCCCCAAAAAAATAAATCCCTTATATAAGATGCTGGACTTGTTTGGACACCCCTGCTCTAATTGGTTGTGTGTGCAGAGTGTGCAAATCAGGAGCTTATTTATGGGCCATATAACCTCTCAGGGGGCGGTCACACCACATGACCCCCCCCCCCCCCCCCCCCCCGCACCCCCCCCAAGTCATTAAAGAGTGATTTTGGCATCTATTTCCACACATACACACACACACATCAATTTAAGTTCCCTCGGGGCTGTAGCAACACCTGCCCCCCCCCACACCCCTTTAAGATGGCGAGCATATGTGCCCCGCCTCCGATGCGGCACCCCCCCCCCACACACACATGTTATATATTTCTACGTATTGCGCAATCCAAATGAAATGTCAAAGAATCGTTGACGTCCGTGAACGACTCGGTGACGTGAAGCCGCATATCGTATCCATCAATCTCAGAAGGCGAGTGGGGAGTGGCCCACCGAGGGGGGTGGGGGGGGGGGTGTTGTGTAATAAGTGGATTGATGGTCACGCGAGGTTACGGGTCACCTCCCTTCACTTGCACTGCGACAGGATGGCGGTTCTGGCTGGTTGACTCTGAGAAAATAACGTGTCGTCTGGCTGGTTGACACGTGGATAGAGCTTGTCAAATTAACCAAAGCAATAAAACAAAAAAAAAAAAAAAAAAAAAAAACAGGACACGGAACACAAAGACACGGAGCAAATTTGTTCTGTCCCCTCATTGAAAGGTTGCGTATACATCACACAACAATATTTTATTTTTATTTTATATATTTTATTCTTCAACTTATTATGAAAATTGGACCCTCAATTTTTTAACATAGTTAAAAAAAATGTTAGCTAATTTATTTTTAATAATTATGCAAAGAAAGTATAATTCAAATCAAATCAAATCAAATCAACTTTATTTGTAGAGCACTTTTCCTGCAAGGAGATGCGACACAAAGTGCTTTCCAGAATTAAAACAATTACCACAATTAAAAAGGAAAACAATGAAGAAAAAAGAAAGCCCCTCCTTCCCACCCTCTATACTAGACCCACACACACACACACACCCATCCACCCACACACACACACACGCAAGCACACAATCACCCACATTAGGGAGACATGGCATGGTACTGAGGAACAAGGAAACGCCACCTTTGGGGCCGTCCACACTGGGAGAAGCTGCAGGCCGTGCCATCGGAGGACCAGCACCCGGGCCCTCCGACTCCGTTAGACGGGCGGACCCCCACATTAAAGGGAGGAACCCCCCAGCCGGCCGTGTCGAAGGGACCCAAGGATGGCACCCCCCTCAGCATACCCAAACAGCCCCCAGTGTGGAGGACCCCCCCGAGGAAACACTGGAGCTGGAGCTAAAAACTAAGACCATAAAATAGGACTAAAAGATAAAACATAACACTGGAGTTAAAAACTGAAGATTAAGAGCATAAAATAGGACTAACAAGATAAAAACAAAACACTGAAGTTAAAAGGTGAAGAATAAGAACATAAAATAGGACTAAAAGGATGAAAACATAATAAAAGCTTAACAATATTAGTTAAAAGCCTGATTAAAAAGGTGCGTCTTTAATTAACCCATAAGAACCCCCCCCCCCCAAAAAAAACAATGGACATTTAACTGACGTATTTTCGGAACTTTGCTTCCTACTTCCTGCTACTGCACCCCCGCAACCGCTTTCTCGATACGCCCACTCCGCTGTGACTGCTCACACTCTCAAGCGCTCCTGAGGACTTCCAGATATATATTTTTTTCATCTGATTTAGTTAGAGTGCAAAACATAAGATATAGACATGAGTACATATTAAACCTTATGGAACATGGCGGTGCTCTTGGGCGGGAAAAACATTAAATTATTATAAATCATAAATGATTCTAAATTAATTTTTATTTATTATTAAATTATTAAATACATGTTTCATGTTATTTTTTTAATTTTTTGACACAAAATAAGATGGAAAAATAAATAAGCAAATCAAAAAACAAATGAAACAAATTAACAAATTAATTTTTATTTATTATTAAATTATTAAATAAATGTTTCATGTTATTTTTTTTTATTTTTCGACACAAAATAAGATGGAAAAATAAATAAGCAAATAAAAAAAACAAATGAAACAAATTAACAAATTAATTTTTTTTTATTATTAAATTATTAAATAAATGTTTCATGTTATTTTTTTTTATTTTTCGACACAAAATAAGATGGAAAAATAAATAAGCAAATAAAAAAAACAAATGAAACAAATTAACAAATTAATTTTTATTTATTATTAAATTATTAAATAAATGTTTCATGTTATTTTTTTTTAATTTTTCAAAACAAAATAAGATGGAAAAATAAATAAGCAAATAAAAAAAACAAATGAAACAAATTAACAAATTAATTTTTATTTATTATTAAATTATTAAATAAATGTTTCATGTTATTTTTTTTATTTTTCGACACAAAATAAGATGGAAAAATAAATAAGCAAATCAAAAAACAAATGAAACAAATTAACAAATTAATTTTTATTTATTATTAAATTATTAAATAAATGTTTCATGTTATTTTTTTTTATTTTTCGACACAAAATAAGATGGAAAAATAAATAAGCAAATCAAAAAACAAATGAAACAAATTAACAAATAATTTTTTATTTATTATTAAATTATTAAATAAATGTTTAATGTTATTTTTTTTATTTTTCGACACAAAATAAGATGGAAAAATAAATAAGCAAATAAAAAAACAAATGAAACAAATTAACATATTAATTTTTATTTATTATTAAATTATTAAATAAATGTTTAATGTTATTTTTTTTATTTTTCGACACAAAATAAGATGGAAAAATAAACAAGCAAATTAAAAAACAAATGAAACAAATTAACAAATTAATTTTTATTTATTATTAAATTATTAAATAAATGTTTCATGTTATTTTTTTTTATTTTTCGACACAAAATAAGATGGAAAAAATAAATAAATCAAAAAACAAATGAAACAAATGAACAAATTAAACTTTCATATCAAGGCGGGGGCCTCAAACTCGCATCCCGCGGGCCGTGAGTTTGAGACCTCTGGTCTGGGATATATAATAGTTATAAATACACTCATATTGCACTAGCATGTTATGCTAATATAAGCTTACTTAAATAACACAATGGGTTTTTTCGCCAATTTTGACATGTTTTTTTTGGGGGGGGGGTTAAACCTCCTGAAGTTTTTTTCATTGTTGTTTTACTTGGCTGCACGGCGGTCCAGTGGTTAGCACGCATGCCTCACAGCTAGGATGGAGGGTGGAATCTCTGTGGTAAGTTTTGGGCTTCTCTTCCATAAAAAAAAAGTGGGGGGGGCATATGGCAATTTTTCCCCCGGCTTCCTCACTGCCAACGCAAATCAAAGCAACGAGTAAGAGGCCACACAGGAAGTGCTCGGCTAATGGCTGCCCTTCTTTGTACGCTGCTGGTGAAATCAATAGCGTCGTTCTCCAGTGGTCGGCGGGTCCTATTGACAGCTCTAACCTCTTAATGGAGATGAGAGGGAGGAGGAGTGCTTATTGAGCTATTTGGGAGTGTTACTTCCATTTAGGAGACGACGCCTACATACTGCCAACGAAGCCATTCGTACCTATGGACAATTTGGAGTCGCTAATTAACCTAGCATGTTTTTGGAATGTGGGAGGAAAACCGGAGTACCCGGAAAAAAAATCCACGCATGCACGGTGGAGAACATGCAAACTCCACACAGAGATAGCCGAGGCTGGAATTGAACACTGGTGTCCTAGCAAAACCTGTGTGCTAACCATTTGACCACTGTGCAGCCAAGTTTACAACAATAAAGTCATAATATTATAAAGAAAAAAATATATTTTTGAAACATAAAGTTATTTTTTAATGTCATAATATAATAATAAACAAAACAAAAAATTGGTTAGCAAACAGGTTATTTTATGAAAAAAAAATCTAAATATTTTGTGGAAAAAGTCATAATATAAAATATAAAGTCATAATATTATAAAGAAAAATATATATTTTAGAAATATAAAGTTATTTTTTTAATGTCATAATATAATAATAAACAAAACAAAAAATTGGTGGGCAAACAGGTTATTTTATGAGAAAAAAATCTAAATATTTTGTGGAAAAACTCATAATATAAAATATAAAGTCATAATATTATAAAGAAAAATATATATTTGAGAAATATAAAGTTATTTTTAATGTCATAATATAATAATAAACAAAACAAAAAATTGGTTAGCAAACAGGTTATTTTATGAGAAAAAAATAAAAATATTTTGTGGAAAAAGTCATGATATAAAATATAAAGTCATAATATTATAAAGAAAAATATATATTTTTGAAACATAAAGTTATTTTTTTAATGTCATAATATAATAATAAACAAAACAAAAAATTGGTTGGCAAACAGGTTATTTTATGAGAAAAAAATCTAAATATTTTGTGGAAAAAGTCATAATATAAAATAAAAAGATTCACAAAAATATCATTGAAATATAAGCAAAGGACACTTTTTAATATAGCGGGTTTATGAGTTGATAATAAATGAATAAAGTCTTTGGAGAGCTCATTGAAAAGTGTTAAGGAGCTACTGGCAGCTCATGATCTACTGGTTGGAGACCCCTGACTTGATTTACCGTGTTTGAACTCAAAAAATAGACACCTGATGAGGATCACTCATTGTCGGACACACTTTGTCAGCGCTAAGCTCAGAAGCATAAGGACATAAGGGCGCCGCGTTTACTAACTGCAGACAATCTTGGCACAACATCGGCAGTGCGGGACTAGCATGTTCCGTACGGTGACCTCACTGACCCCCCGCCCCCCCCCCCCCCCACCACATTCCTACAGTTTTCAGTAAAATTTGGGAACTTTTTTTTTTTCCTGTCCTTAGGGATTTTTTTGATTTTTTTTTTTCATGAAGTGCCACGTTGAACTTCCTGTGAGCGAGACCCTGCAACACTAACAAGTCACATGACCACTCGGGGAGGGAAAAAGTACTAATCGGGGGTCGATTAGTACAGTTTAACAAAAGGTTGGAGGTAGGTTTAGACATTCCACGTCAATAATTGTCTCAAAATTGTCAAAATTAGAGACACAAAAAAATCTTTTTGATTATTTCTTTGTTTTTTTCATTTTTTTTTTTTTAAGAAAATGATGAATATTTCTTTTTTGACACCAACAAACCTCTCATTTTACGGGTTTATGAGTTGATATTAAATGAATAAAGTCTTTGGAGAGCTCATTAAAAACCCATGAGAACAGAAACTGATGAGGATCACTCATTGTCGGACACACTTTGTCAAGCTAAGCTCAGAAGTATAAGGACATAAGGGCTCCGCGTTTACTAACTGCAGACAATCTTCCACGTCAATAATTGTCTCATGTTGATGAATATTTTTTCACAAAATTAGAGACACAAAAAAATCTTTTTGAATTTTTCTTTGTTTTTTTTTTGTTTTTTTAGAAAATGATTAATATTTCTTTTTTGACACCAACAAACCTCTCATTTTCCGGGTTTATGAGTTGATATTAAATGAATAAAGTCTTTGGAGAGCTCATTAAAAACCGATGAGAATAGAAACCGATGAGGATCACTCATTGTCGGACACACTTTGTCAGATTACTAACTGCAGACAATCTTCCACGTCAATAATTGTCTCATGTTGATGAATATATTTTCACAAAATTAGACACACAAAAAAATATTTTTGATTGTTTCTTTGTTTTTTGTTTTTTTTTTTTTTTTAGAAAATGATGAATATTTCTTTTTTGACACCAACAAACCTCTCATTTTCCGGGTTTATGAGTTGATAATAAATGAATAAAGTCTTTGGAGAGCTCATTAAAAACCCATGAGAATAAGAGAACCGATGAGGATCACTCATTGTCGGACACACTTTGTCAGATTACTAACTGCAGACAATGTTCCACGTCAATAATTGTCTCATGTTGATGAATATCTTTTCACAAAATTAGAGACACAAAAAATCTTTTTGATTGTTTCTTTGTTTTTTTTTTTTTGTTTGTTTTTTTTTTTTAGAAAATGATGAATATTTCTTTTTTGACACCAACAAACCTTTTGTTTTACACAGCAACAGAAGGCATAGAATTACACTTTAGAGGCACAAAAACAGGAAACTTGAACTACTTTAAGTTGCACATTTGTCATGTTTTTTTTTGTGTGTGTGTGTGTTTTTTTTGTTTTTTTTTTGGTTATTGAAAATACAGAATCAGTTCATGTCCTTAAACGCCACCGACGGTTCCGACAATGGAAATCAGGAAGTACACAAGGAAAAAGGGATGGTACACGTGGGGAAGGAATCATCGATGAAACGACGAAAAAAGGCGATACAAGAAGAAAAAAGAAAAGAAACGGAGCACCCGTCGTTCACGACGGAGCCCCGTTTTTTTTTTATCATTCTCATCTGGTGAGCAGCCCCAATCGCAAATTCTTTGCTTTGTCACATGATCAAAGATGTTTGCTTTGGGCTAAATATTATTTGATATATTATAGATTATTATAGTTTGTTTTTTTTTTTCTATTTGTGTGCATTTTTTCTACATTTGTTATCACAAAAAACACTAACTCGGGAAAACAAATGCATAAAAAACTGTTACATGATGATGTTTGATTGAACCGGAACTGTTACTATGGATTTATTGCTTTGTACAGTACAGGGAGATGTTTGATTCCAGACTGTTCTTGGTCTATGGACGCTGTTTCGGGAAATGGCAAGCCCATTTTTTTTTTTTTTTTTGCCCATCACCTTTGGTTAATTGTGCAAAGAAATGGAAACATCAGTAACAGTTTCTGAGACAAAAGACTACACTGACTGGAAAAGTTAAAAATTAAAAAAATAATAATAATAATAATAAGACAACGTTGCAACCACAAAGTTCCATGCATTAATACACATTCATACACATTTATATTGTGAAGTGCTGATGAATGGGATTCAAACGACAACTCGGCCCTTTTAGTGAGTCTAAAATTGGGTGCATTGGCTCAATTACGATACTTTCGATCAATTAATCAGATGTATTAACTCTATTTAATCGCTAATAAATATGTACCTAGATGGAGAATTATTAAGTCTTGTACTGGAATGTTATCATTCATTAATTCATTTTCTACGGGGGGGGGGGGTGCTGGAGCCTATCCCAGCTGTCTTCGGGCAAGCCAGCCAATCACAGGGCACATATAGACAAACAACCATTCACACTCACATTCATACCTATGGACAATTTGGAGTCGCTAATTAAGCTAGCATGTTTTTGGAATGTGGGAGGAAACCGGAGTTCCCGGAAAAAACCCACGCATTCACGGGGGAGAACATGCAAACTCCACACAGAGATGGCCGAGGGTGGAATTGAACCCTGGTCTCCTAGCTGTGAAGTCTGCACGCTAACCACTTGACCTCCGTGCATCCCCCAAATTTCAAGTTCATCCATTCATTCATTTTCTACCGGTTGTCCTCACGAGGGTAACGGGGGGTGCTGGAGCCTATCCCAGCTGTCTTCGGGCAAGCCAGCCAATCACAGGGCACATATAGACAAACAACCATTCACACTCACATTCATACCGATGGACAATTTGGAGTCGCTAATTAACCTAGCATGTTTTTGGAATGTGGGAGGAAACGACTAACAATTATATTCATAGTCGATTAATCTGACGATTCTGTTTTACGATTAATCGAGTAATCGGTTCGGCCCCAAACCAACCAAATTAATACAAGTCAAACAGTCAGTGGTTTTGCAACATTCATTCATTCATGAGGGTCGTGGGGGTGCTGGAGCCTATCCCAGGGGGAGACGGGTGCTGGAGCCTATCCCAAATGTCTTCGGGCGAGCCAGCCAATCACAGGGCACATATAGACAAACAACCATTCACACTCACATTCATACCTATGGACAATTTGGAGTCGCTAAATTAACCTAGCATGTTTTTGGAATGTTGGAGGAAACCGGAGTACCCGGAGAAATCCCAGCAGGGACTTAAATAGGACAACTCCACACCTAAAAACGTAGAACTGTAGAAGCCTTTTTGGATTAAAGGTAAGTTCCTGTGAGTCAATGAGACCCATCTTTTTCCGAAAAAGATCCCAAGGTGTTCCCAAGCCAGTTCAGAGACTAATCCGACATGCCCTAAACAATTCCCAAGGGAATTGTCTGTCCTGATCACATGACCGAGGCAACTTATTTGGCTGGTCTCAAGTCTACTCCGAGTTTCCAAAAAAGAGCCCATCCACCCATTTCGGATGATTCGGTCACTACCCAACGCTCATAATCTCGTGTTGCATTCAACAAACGGTTTACCGCCATTCGGAATATTTGCGGAATTTTTGCGGAATATAGTTTATTTATGCGAACTAAAAATGTGCATTGTCTATTTCCATAGAATATATTGATACTGTTATACCATTTTTGGCTAATTTGTCTCTGCATTGCACACACGCCCTTCATGAGGAGCACTCATTGTCGGACACACTTTGTCACGGCGAAGCCGGTCTTAAGGTCGCAGCGTTTACTAACTGGAGAAAATCTTGGCACGACACCGGTAGTGCGGGACTAGCGTGTTTTCCGTAGAGTTAGCATTGTGCCCCCCCCTCCCCCGTCCCCCGTCCCCCGTCCCCCGTCCCCCGTCCCCCTCCTTCATGACAGTTATTATCACCATATTTTTTTGGGCCCCAATAAAAATAAGCTCATGTTTTCGTCTTTGAGATCAACAAACGGTTTACCGCCATTCGTAATATTTGCGGAATATTTGCGGAATTTTGCGGAATATTTGCGGAATTTTGCGGAATATAGTTTATTTATGCGAACTAAAAATGTGCATTGTCTATTTCCATATAATATTTTGCTGATATAATATATCGATACTGTTATACCATTTTTGGCTAATTTGTCCCTGCATTGCACACACGCCCTTCATGAGGGTCACTCATTGTCGGACACACTTTGTCACGGCGAAGCTCAGAAGCCGGACGTAAGGGGCGCAGCGTTTACTAACTGGAGAAAATCTTGGCACGACATCGGTAGTGCGGGACTAGCGTGTTTTCCGGACAGTTAGCATTGTGCCCCCCCCACCCCCTCCTTCATGACAGTTATTATCACCATATTTTTTTTGGGCCCCAATAAAAATAAGCTCATGATTTCGTCTTTGAGATCAACAAACGGTTTACCGCCATTCGGAATATTTGCGGAATATTTTACGGAATTTTGCGGAATTTTGTGGAATTTCGTGGAATTTTGTGGTATTTTGCGGAATATAGTTTATTTATGCGAACTAAAAATGTGCATTGTCTATTTCCATATAATATTTTGCTGATATAATATATTGATACTGTTATACCATTTTTGGCTAATTTGTCCCTGTATTGCACACACGCCCTTCATGAGGAGCACTCATTGTCGGACACACTTTGTCACGGACAGTTAGCACTGTGCCCCCCCCCCCGCCCCCCCCCCCCCCCCCGTCCCCCCGTCCCCCTCCTTCATGACAGTTATTATCACCATATTTTTTTGGGCCCCAATAAAAATAAGCTCATGTTTTCGTCTTTGAGATCAACAAACGGTTTACCGCCATTCGGAATATTTGCGGAATATTTGCAGAATATTTGTGGAATTTTGCGGAATTTTATGGAATTTTGTGGAATTTTGTGGAATTTTGTGGTATTTTGCACTCATTGTCGGACACACTTTGTCACGGCGAAGCTCAGAAGCCGGACGTAAGGGCGTAAGAGCGTTTACTAACTGGAGAAAATCTTGGCACAACACCGGTAGCGCGGGACTAGCATGTTTTCTGGACAGTTAGCACTATCCCCCCCCCCCCCCCCTCCTTTATGACAGTTATTATCACTGTTTTTTTGGGGGCCAAAAAAACACATGATTATCTTATATTTCTATATGTGCTTATTTGAAATCGGACCTTTTAAGGTCCGAACGAGGAACCGAAAAACGGAGGTGTGCTTTTTTCGGAATGATGCGATACAATCGACGATCAACGGCGGTCGGTTTACAAAGCTGCGCAGTGGTACGTTTACAGACGCAAATGTGCTGAGCTGCAGTGTGTGGTACTCCGACCCCAAGCGGGTCACGTGATTAATAACGGGAACCCTATACAGGCTTCTGTCGTTCTACAGGAAGTCTTTGCTGATGAGGATTTTTCACATTAAAAGACAGTTTCACTCCAAATAGTTATATCTATTAATCATATGCATAATAATACATTTACTGCCAATTTGGTCAAATACAGTTTAGTATATTTTTCGTTTATACATTAAGATGATACTTCTTGTGCAAACACAACAATAGATTGTGATTTATATATTTTTTTTATATTTCTAATTTGATGATATTATTTTGGACTAAACTGACACACACACTCAAGACGTCTACACATGTATCGGTGTGTGTGTTGTGTGTTTTGGTCTACGAGTAGCCCTCCTCCCGCCTGTATCCATAGCCGCCTCCCTGGGACTCCTCCTGCACGTACTCCTCCGTCTTCTCCCAGCTGGCCGCCCAGCCTCCGTTCACCTGCGTGGTGGCGCCGTACGACTTGGCGGGGCCTCCTTGAGCGGCGTAACCCTGCGTGATGTCGCCCGTCTCCTCGGCCAGCTCGTCCTCGTCGATGAAGCCGCATTTCTCTTCACTGGTGAGCTCCGGGTCGGCCCATGGTTGTTTTTCCCCCGACGCAAAGATGCCGTAGAAGACCACGCCCCCGTAGTGCACCATGGAGGCGATTAGGAACACGTACTGCCACTCTTCCCGCGTCTGAAGTGGGAAAAGGAGGAAAAAATTAATTTAGATGTTCACCGATTCACGGGTACTTGACAAACAGCAGCGTTTTACTGACTCACGGGTACTAGACAAAGACTCGGGTCTCATTGACTCACAGGAACTCAACAAAGACTCGCTTTTCACTGACTCACGGGTACTCAATGAAGACTTGATATTCACCGACTCACGGGTACTTGACAAAGACTAGTGTTTCACTGACTCGCAAGTGCTCGACAAAGACTCACACTTCACTGATTCAAGGGTACTCAAAAAAGACTCATGTTTCACTGACTCACGGGTACTTGATGAAGACTTGATATTCACCGACTCACGGGTACTTGACAAAGACTAGTGTTTCACTGACTCGCAAGTGCTCGACAAAGACTCACTCGTCACTGACTCAAGGGTACTCAAAAAAGACTCACGTTTCACTGACTCATGGGTACTCAATGAAGACTTGATATTCACCGACTCACGGGTACTTGACAAAGACTAGTGTTTGACTGACTCGCAAGTGCTCGACAAAGACTCACTCTTCACTGACTCAAGGGTACTTGAAAAAGACTCACGTTTCACTGACTCATGGGTACTCAACAAAGACTCGAGTTTAATGGTACTCAAGAAAGACTAGCGTTTCACCGACTCACGGGTACTTGACAAAGACTAGTGTTTCACTGACTCGCAAGTGCTCGACCAAGACTCACTGACTCAAGGGTACTCAAAAAAGACTCACGTTTCACTGACTCATGTGTACTCAACAAAGACCCGAGTTTAATGATACTCAAGAAAGACTAGCGTTTCACTGACTCACGGGTACTCGATGAAGACTTGATATTCACCGACTCACAGGTACTTGACAAAGACTAGTGTTTCACTGACTCGCAAGTGCTCGACAAAGACTTACTCGTCACTGACTCATGGGTACTCAACAAAGAAGCACGCGAGTTTAATGGTACTCAAGAAAGACTAGCGTTTCAATGATTCACGGGTACTTGATGAAGACAAAGACTAGTGTTTCACTGACTCACAAGTGCTCGACAAAGACTCACTCTTCACTGACTCAAGGGTACTCGACGAAGACTCGAGTTTTATGGTACTCATTACAAAGACTGGCATTTCAACCGATTCATGGTGACTTGACAAAGACTCACATTTCATTGACTCACGGGTACTTGACAAACACTAGATATTCACCGACTCACGGGGACTTGACAAAGACTAGATATTCACCGACTCACGGGTACTTGACAAAGACTAGATATTCACCGACTCATGGGTACTTGACAAAGACTAGATATTCACCGACTCATGGGTACTTGACAAAGACTAGATATTCACCGACTCACGGGTACACCGACTCGACGAAGACTCAAGTTTCACTGTACTCAAGAAAGAATAGCGTTTCAATGATTCATGGGTACTTGATGATGACTTGCGCTTCACCGAAAGAGTCTCCTTTCACTGGCTCACGGGTATTTGACTAAGACTCGCTGTTCACTGATTCAAGGGTACTCGAATAAGACTCAACTTTCACTGACTCATGGG
The DNA here is from genome assembly GCF_030265055.1 of Doryrhamphus excisus. NCBI lineage: Eukaryota > Metazoa > Chordata > Actinopteri > Syngnathiformes > Syngnathidae > Doryrhamphus > Doryrhamphus excisus. The sequence goes on along the minus strand of NC_080472.1, from coordinate 1,230,311 downwards.
TACTCAACGAAGACTCAGGTTGGTTCGCTTTAATGGTTTGCTCAAAATCTATCGTTTCTCGACTCACGATGTAGACTGGAGTTTCACTGTACTCGACAAATATTAGCGTTTCACCGACTCATGGGTACTTGACGAAGACTCGAGTTTCACTATACTCGAGAAAGAATAGCGTTTCAATGATTCATGGGTACTTGACGATGACTAGCGCTTCACCGAATTACAGGTACTTGACAAAGAGTCTCCTTTCACTGACTCACGGGTATTTGACTAAGACTAGCTGTTCACTGATTCAAGGGTACTCGAATAAGACTCAACTTTCACTGACTCATGGGTACTCAACGAAGACTCAGATTGGTTCACTTTAATGGTTTGCTCAAAATCTATCATTTCTCGACTCACGATGTAGACTGGAGTTTCACTGTACTCGACAAGTATTAGTGTTTCACCGACTCATGGGTACTCGACGAAGACTCAAGTTTCACGATACTCGAGAAAGAATAGCGTTTCATTGATTCATGGGTACTTGACGATGACTAGCGCTTCACCGAAAGAGTCTCCTTTCACTGACTCACGGGTATTTGACTAAGACTAGCTGTTCACTGATTCAAGGGTACTCGAATAAGACTCAACTTTCACTGACTCATGGGTACTCAACGAAGACTCAGGTTGGTTCGCTTTAACGGTTTGCTCAAAATCTATCATTTCTCGACTCACGATGTAGAGCGGAGTTTCACTGTACTCAACAAATATTAGCATTTCACCGATTCGTGGGTACTTGACGAAGACTCGAGTTTCACTATACTCGAGAAAGAATAGCGTTTCAATGATTCATGGGTACTCGACGATGACTAGCGCTTCACCGAAAGAGTCTCCTTTCACTGGCTCACGGGTATTTGACTAAGACTAGCTATTCACTGATTCAAGGGTACTCAACGAAGACTAGCGATTGTTAAAAACACAACGTTAGCTGCAGATTGTCTGGAATAATATTTAATTGTTTATTTTATTGTTTATGTGCTTTGGGACGAGTGACCGATTCACTTCAGTGAACGATTCATAAGAACTTGAGTCAGTTAACAGAATCCTGTTTCGCCCGTTTCCAGTCCTGCGAATTAAAAAAGAATCATACCAATGTGTCGATTCCAAGACAAAATCGTGTACCTTGTTTTTCGTCATGGCACCAACAATTAGAGGACACACCATGCCAGAAAGGGTACCCACTCCATTAGAGATGCCCATGAGGATGCTGGCATAGCGGGGAGCGATATCTAGATGATTGACATTGAAGCCTGAAAATATAAAACATGATAAAATATCGATTCATTTTATTTCTATCTACATCATCAGGTCATGAAATGAACAGTATGAGTGGTGGATGAAAGCAACATCGACTGCGACCATGTTGGAGCAGAAATAGGCAGGAAGTCCACCCTCTCCCCCCACTCTGACGGTCTGCCTGACAAATCTCTTGAGACTACCCGGCTCTGAATTATTTAACACTCCGGGAGAAAGGTCGAAAAGAACAGGCGCTAACATTTTGCACACGGTCACAGAACCGAGAGCGCTACGACCATCGCGGCTAAAATATAAATACAAGGCATTCAGTAGATGCATTCACTTATTTTTCCATTATTATGTCTACTATAATGTATAATAGAAATGTGTTATTTCATAGCTAGAAGGCTTTAATAATGTTAAAAAAAAAAACATATTTTACAATGTCATAACCAGGATTAATATGCTTAACTGCTTTTATAAATCAGTAATTCTACATAAAGGAAATTCATTAATGGCCCCTGGGCCGCATTTTGGACACCCTTGCAGTAGAGACACTATAGTATGTCCCTAGTCAAAAGGCATTCAGTAGATGCATTCACTAATTTTCTGTTATTATGTCTATTATAATGTGTAATAGGAATGGGAAAATGTAATTTCAAAAAAAAAAATTAAATTAAAAATATTTAAAATTATATTAAAAATAAATTTCATGGCTAGAGGGCTTTAATAATGTTAAAAAAACATATTTTAGAAGGTCATAACCAGGTTTAAAATACTTAAATGTGTTTATAAATAAGGAATTCTACATGGAGGAAATTCATGATTGGCCCCTGGGCCGCATTTTGGACACCCTTGCAGTAGAGACACTAGAGTATGTCCCCAGTCAAAAGGCATTCAGTAGATGCATTCAATAATTTTCAGTTATTATGTCTATTATAATATGTAATAGAAATGGGAAAATGTAATTTCAAAAAAAAAAAATTATTAAAAATAAATTTAAATGTTATTTCATGGCTAGAGAGCTTGAATAATGTTAAAATTCATATTTTAACCACGTTTAATATACTTAAATGTGTTTATAAATAAGGAATTCTAGGAAGGAATCCTACATGGAGGAAATTAATGAATGACCCCTGGGCCGCATTTTGGACACCCCTGCAGTCGAGACACTATAGTACCGTATTTTCTGAACTATAAGTCGCTCTGGAGTATAAGTCGCACAAAAATACATAATTAGGTGGAAAAAAAACATACATAATTTTTTGCGGGTAATTTATTTTATAAACTATGTGACCAAAACAGACATTATGTCCTCAATAATAAAATAATATAGAACAGGCTGAATAGGTGTAAGATATGCTAACACAATGGTTATTTGGCTAACAAAAAATAAACATAAACAGAAAAGGTGTCCGGTGTTTATGTAACATAAACAGTTTTAAGTCATTTATAATTCGCTCTGGAGTATAAGTCACAGGAACAGCCAACCTAGTGCGACTTAAATACGGTAAATACGGTTAATTTTCTTGCTAGCCTGTGTTTTTTTTGTGTAATATATTATTTTCATATCTTTATTTAAGTTGTTTATTTACTAACCTGATATAGCAAATCCACTGAAGCCCACTGCCAGCACCAGGAAGGAGATGGCCACCCCTTTGCTGTGGGAGTATCCGACCACTAGCAGCAATGTGGCCTCCATGCCAAATCCTAACAGAGAGAGGGACCACAGGTTTAACACACCAGCACACAAAAGTCCACGGGCGATTGCGGGCGTCACGATGCCGATTGAATTAAGCTTCACGCTCTGCTCTCAATTACACGAGTGACGGATATGAAATCAATACGCAATGACAATCACTGTTGGGTTTGACCACTTGATTACCGCGCAGTGGGGACTCGAGCAAAAAGGGAACAGTACCCAACAGCAACACCCTATAAATGTGCGGGGGGGAGATGTGTGAAAAGTCTCGGTTTTTTTCCTCACCTCCGCAGTTCATGATTTTCCTGACTGTTGTTGTTGACAGGATGTTCTGGCTGCGAAGGTAGTCCGCCAGCTGGCCGCCAAAGGGCACGATGATGGTCATGACCAAATGGGGCAGCGCGGACAGGATGCCGACCTGCAATCACAGGAACGCCATCAACCCCCCCGTGAGGTTTGGCAACTGGTTTATTTTTTAAATATGGGCAGTTTTTGATTGATTTTTGCAATAAAATTTGCAATAAAAGTGACAATTGAAACTATATACTAGCTACTATCTATACCAGGGGTCTCAAACACGTGGCCCCACTAGTTTGAGTATGAAAGTTTCATGTTAGTGCGGCCCGCGCAAGTTTGATATGGATGCTGTATGGTATCATGTACCCAGAAAAAATTATTACATTTGATTAATGTTCATGTTAAAGGTTAAATAACTGTTAATAGTTATCCTCCCTATCCGTGTGGAAGTGGTAAGTTTTGGGCTATTTAAGTTGAAAGGAAATAACTTGAAGGCTACCGTTTAGGTCGCTAGCTCTCTAGTTTGCGAGTTAGCATGTGTCTCGAGAGAGACTGCAGTTGCGCAATATGTTGTAAATAATGTTCATGTTAAAGGTTAAATAACTGTTAATAGTTATCCTCCCTATCTGTGTGGAAGTGGTAAGTTTTTGGCTATTTAAGTTGAAAGGAAATAACTTGGAGGCTACCGCTTAGGTCGCTAGCTCTCTAGTTTGTGAGTTAGCATGTGTCTCGAGACCCTGCAGTTGCGCAATATGTTGTAAATACTGTTCATGTTAAAGGTTAAATAACTGTTAATAGTTATCCTCCCTAGTCGTGTGGAAGTGGTAAGTTTTTGGTTATTTAAGTTTAAAGGAAATAACTTGAAGGCTACCGTTTAGGTCGCTAGCTCTCTAGTTTGCGAGTTAGCATGTGTCTCAAGAGAGACTGCAGTTGCGCAATATGTTGTAAATAATGTTCATGTTAAAGGTTAAATAACTGTTAATAGTTATCCTCCCTATCCGTGTGGAAGTGGTAAGTTTTTTGGCTATTTAAGTTTAAAGGAAATAACTTGAAGGCTACCGTTTAGGTCGCTAGCTCTCTAGTTTGCGAGTTAGCATGTGTCTCGAGACCCTGCAGTTGCGCAATATGTTGTAAATACTGTTCATGTTAAAGGTTAAATAACTGTTAATAGTTATCCTCCCTATCCGTGTGGAAGTGGTAAGTTTTTGTCTGTTTAAGTTTAAAGGAAATAACTTGAAGGCTACCGTTTAGGTCGCTAGCTCTCTAGTTTGCGAGTTACCATGTGTCTCGAGAGACTGCAGTTGCCCAATATGTTGTAAATACTGTTCATGTTAAAGGTTAAATAACTGTTAATAGTTATCCTCCCTATCCGTGTGGAAGTGGTAAGTTTTGGGCTATTTAAGTTTAAAGGAAATAACTTGAAGGCTACCGTTTCGGTCGCTAGCTCTCTAGTTTGCGAGTTAGCATGTGTCTCGAGAGACTGCAGTTGCCCAATATGTTGTAAATACTGTTCATGTTAAAGGTTAAATAACTGTTAATAGTTATCCTCCCTATCCGTGTGGAAGTGGTAAGTTTTGGGCTATTTAAGTTTAAAGGAAATAACTTGAAGGCTAACGTTTCGGTCGCTAGCTCTCTAGTTTGCGAGTTAGCATGTGTCTCGAGACCCTGCAGTTGCGCAATATGTTGTAAATAATGTTCATGTTAAAGGTTAAATAACTGTTAATAGTTATCCTCCCTATCCGTGTGGAAGTGGTAAGTTTTTTGGCTATTTAAGTTTAAAGGAAATAACTTGAAGGCTACCGTTGAGGTCGCTAGCTCTCTAGTTTGCGAGTTAGCATGTGTCTCAAGAGAGACTGCAGTTGCGCAATATGTTGTAAATAATGTTCATGTTAAAGGTTAAATAACTGTTAATAGTTATCCTCCCTATCCGTGTGGAAGTGGTAAAAATTAAATAAAAACTAGAAAAATAAAAACCAAGATATTTGAGATGTTTGTGTTAAGTCTGCCTTGGACTCTTTCAATCAAGGGTTTTTCTACCGTTTTCAGTTCTTTAGTAATCAGCAGTAGAACATAGGTAAGTTTCAGGAAAATATCAGTTCCCAACTAGAAAATAGAAACCCATTTTTTTGTGACTTTTACAATTATTTTTCATATATTACCTTATGGACAGAAAAAAATAATAAAATTTGATAATAATAATAATTAATAAAATTTGCAAATTTGTCCAAAATATCTGGACATTTTTTTACAAATTCTGTGAAATTTGATAGTTTCCCATTGGAATTCCGAATAGGCAACTACAATTTTCCATATTTTTTCCTTATATTCAAATACCAGTGTTGACGGATATATTTTTTTTGGCCATAACATTTGCAAACATGCAATGTAGATTCACCTTACTGATCTCAAAGCCAAACACTTCCTCAAAGTAGGCGGGTTGACTGATAAGCAGCAGGTAAAACGTCCAGCTCCTGCAGAAGTTGGCCACAATGATTGCATAGACGGGCATGGAGGTGAAGAACTTTCTCCAGGGTGTCTTGAATTTCTGGAAGACATTGATTGACTGCGTTTGATTTCATTCAATTAGCAGTTTAAAAAAAAAAAGAACTGGCGAGCTCGAAAACTGAGGTTTGACTGCATTAGAATTAGAAAATGTCTCACAATCAAAAATTAAATAAATGTTACGTTCAGAATTGTGCCACAACCGAGAAGAACCTTGGCAAAATGTTTGCTAGCGTTTTTTGGTTGAAAATCAAATCATACTGGCGAGTTTGAAAACTGTGCGTTAGAATTAGAAAATGTCTAACAATCAAAAATTAAATAAATGTTACGTTCAGTATTGTGCCACAACCGAGAAGAACCTTGGCAAAACATTTGCTGGCATTTTTGTTGAAAACCGAATCATACAAAAACTGGCGAGCTCGAAAACTGAGGTTTGACTGTGCATTAGAATTAGAAAATGTCTAACAATCAAAAATTAAATAAATGTTACATTCAGTATTGTGCCACAACCGAGAAGAACCTTGGCAAAATGTTTGCCGGCATTTTTGTTGAAAACCAAATCATACTGGCGAGTTCGAAAACTGTGCATTAGAATTAGAAAATATCTAAAAATCAAAAATTAAATAAATGTTATGTTCATTATTGTGCGACAACCGAGAAGAACCTTGGCAAAACATTTGCTGGCATTTTTGTTGAAAACCGAATCATACAAAAACTGGCGAGCTCGAAAACTGACGTTTGACTGTGCATTAGAATTAGAAAATGTCTAACAATCAAAAATTAAATAAATGTTACGTTCAGTATTGTGCCACAACCGAGAAGAACCTTGGAAAAACGTTTGTGGCGTTTTTGGTTGAAAACCAAATCATACTGGCGAGTTCGAAAACTGTGTGTTAGAATTAGAAAATGTCTAACAATCAAAAATTTAAATAAATGTTACGTTCAGTATTGTGCAACAACCGAGAAGAACATTGGCAAAACATTTGCTGGTGTTTTTGCTTGAAAACCAAATCATACTGGCGAGTTCGAAAACTGTGCATTAGAATTAGAAAATGTCTAACAATCAAAAATTTAGTAAATGTTACATTCAGTATTGTGCGACAACCGAGAAGAACCTTGGCAAAACATTTGCTGGCATTTTTGTTGAAAACCGAATCATACAAAAACTGGCGAGCTCGAAAACTGACGTTTGACTGTGCATTAGAATTAGAAAATGTCTAACAATCAAAAATTAAATAAATGTTACGTTCAGTATTGTGCCACAACCGAGAAGAACCTTAGCAAAACGTTTGCTGGCATTTTTGTTGAAAACCGAATCATACAAAAACTGGCGAGCTCGAAAACTGAAACAGAAATAACCTGAAAGTCTAGTATTGAACCCGTTCTCGGTGATTACAGTACTGTAATTACTGGTCAGCGGTACTGTTAGTCTCACCTCAGCAGGACCCATTAACATGGCGCTTTCTCCGATGCTCTCCTCGATGTAGCAGCGCTCCTCGTCAGTGATGGTCGGATGTTCAGCAGGGCTCTCATAGGACACTAATATCCAAAACATGTACCAAAAGATACCGACGCATCCTACACATAACAAAAAAAAAACATGTCAAGATCATTGGAGAAGTGTTGTTTTTTCCCATTTTTTGTTAGTTTTACAAACTACCCGAGATAATAAAACTCAGAAACTGTTTCCAGATCAGAAAGAAACACTAGGGGTAAGTTATCGACATCAAAATAACACTAGGGGAGGAAATCAATACATAGTCTCCCCGGATAAATCCATTTGACTTTCAGTGGTTACAATGATACTCAACTCTATTTGATTTGAACCTATCACGTCCAAATATATTTTCCACGAATCCCTGAATGATACCCATTCCGTGTTCGGATTAACGAAGCGTACCATAGACATAAAATACCGAGGACCAGCCTGTGTACTGAACCAGGATCCCAGCCAAAGGCATTGCGATCACAGCACCGGCATAGGAGCCTGAAACGGACCAGAACAAAGTAAGTATAAAATATTTCTCAACAGGAATAAGGCATGAAAATAATTTTTAATAGTACTTACCGCAGAATGAAATGGTGGCCAGACGGCTTCTTTCAAGCGGAGGAGCCCATTTACTCCAAATGCCATGACAGGCCGGGTAGGTGACGCCCTAAATAACAATTGTATTTATTTAGTGCTTTACAAATGAAAACACAACAAAAAGGCTAATATTGTGAATATTTACGGTTGTTAGGGTTAGAGATAGGGTTGGGGTTAGGATTCGGTTTAGAGCAGGGGTCTCAAACATGCGGCCCGCGAGCCAAATGTGGCCCGCAGGACACTAGTTTGAGGCCCCCGCCTTGATATGAAAGTTTCGATGCTGTATGGTATCATGTACCCAGAAAAAAAATATTACGTTTGATTAATGTTCATGTTAAAGGTTAAATAACTGTTAATAGTTATCCTCCCTATCCGTGTGGAAGTGGTAAGTTTTTGGCTATTTAAGTTTAAAGGAAATAACTTGAAGGCTACCGTTTAGGTCGCTAGCTCTCCAGTTTGCGAGTTAGCATGTGTCTCAAGACGCTGCAGTTGCGCAATATGTTGTAAATTAAAAAAAGAGTATAAATGTGACTATAGTCGTGTTTTGTCATGTCTACAGGGCTCTAATAATGCTTTGTTCATTTTAATCTGAAAAAAATAATTTGTCTACCCACCAACTATATGTGGTTTCTTAAGTTTTTATTATTTGCCGTTTTATTATTATTATTATTATTATTATTATTATATTTATTTATTTATTACTGATTGAAGAGAAGTTACAGATATTCTCAATTGGTTTGGCTCATTTGTTGAAACAGGTTTCGACTTTCTCAACACACTTGGTTGTTTTACCAAAAAACACGGTTCACCCCCCCCCCCCCCCCCAAAAAAAAAAGCTCCTATCTCTCCGAGAATAGCTCACTCGTGTGTCAAAACTACATTTCTTTCCTGTATAAATTTCCAGCGCCCCCAAAATGCATCAACTTTTTGGCATTATTTAAGCACCATAACTAAAAATTGGACCACTGAACTATACCCTCATGTCCAATTCTCAGTTTTAGCCCAGTCCAAACAAGAGAGTCGTAGCATAGTTTTTAATTTTGACAATTGAGCATTGAATGTGACGTTTATTTAGTTTTTAATTGTTAGACATTTTCTAATTCTAATGCACAGTCAAACCTCAGTTTTCGAGCTCGCCAGTTTTTGTATGATTCGGTTTTCAACAAAAATGCCAGCAAATGTTTTGCCAAGGTTCTTGTCGGTTGTCGCACAATACTGAACGTAAAATATTTATTTAATTTTTGATTGTTAGACATTTTCTAATTCTAATGCACAGTTTTCGAACTCGCCAGTATGATTTGGTTTTCAACAAAAATGCCAGCAAACATTTTGCCAAGGTTCTTCTCGGTTGTCGCACAATACTGAACGTAACATTTATTTAATTTTTGATTGTTCGACATTTTCTAATTCTAATGCACAGTCAAACCTCAGTTTTCGAGCTCGCCAGTTTTTGTATGATTCGTTTTTCAACAAAAACGGCAGCGAATGTTTTGCCAAGGTTCTTCTCGGTTGTCGCACAATACTGAACATAACATTTATTTAATTTTTAATTGTTAGACATTTTCTAATTCTAATGCACAGTCAAACCTCAGTTTTCGAGCTCGCCAGTTTTTGTATGATTCAGTTTTCAACAAAAATGCCAGCAAATGTTTTGCCAAGGTTCTTCTCGGTTGTCGCACAATACTGAACATAAAATGTATTTAATTTTTGATTGTTAGACATTTTCTAATTCTAATGCACAGTCAAACCTCAGTTTTCGAGCTTGCCAGTTTTTGTATGATTCGGTTTTCTGACCTTCCGGAAAACTCAACTATAGGATTTAAGGAAATGTATTTCTATATTTTTAGGTGTAATATATGTACAGTATGTATACAGCATTTAACCCTGGGTTTTTACGTCATTGTTACACATTCAATAGAAGTCTATAGTTGATTAAGACAATAACTAACAAAGATGACAAACATTTTCACTGTTGTAATTAGCCCGAACAAATTGTACCTAATGGAAAAACATGTAAAGCAAAGCATCAGTGTTAGCAATTAAATCTTCATTAACTGCTAATTTGATGATTTGAACTCACTGGCCAGGCGTGATTTGTAATATGTAGGAATAAGCATAAGCTCTATACTTATGAGGAATATTTGCATATAACATTAGTGACCGTTTTTCTTCTTCAACCACATTTTCGAAAATTCAGCATCAACTTCAATGAAGCCAATGGATTTAATACATGAGCATGACTCGCTCCACAGGCTGAATACCGAGTGCACTTTCCTTTGTTTTGTAGCCGTTTCTATTCATAGCTTTGAGCACAATATGTAGCATTTCAATTCATAATAAAGAAGATCCTTACCTCCACCAGCCCTTGTAATATCCGAACGAAAATGACACAGCCATAATGGACACGAGCGGCCGAGGGAATGAACATGTTGAGTGTTGACGTTAGGACAATGGCTGCACCAAACACCCTAAAAAAAAAAAAAAAAAAAATTATGCAAAAAAATGCATTCATGCTTTTCTAATTCTAATACACAGTTTTTTGTACGATTCGTTTTTTCAACTAAAATGTCAGCAAACGTTTTGCCGAGTTTCTTCTCGGTTGTCACACAATACTGAACATAAAATGTATTTAATTTTTGATTGTTAGACCTTTTCTAATTCTAATGCCCAGTTTTCGAACTCGCCAGTATGATTTGGTTTTCAACCAAAAAGGCCAGCAAACATTTTGCCAAGCTTCTTCTCGGTTGTCACACAATATTGAACATAAAATGTATGTCATTTTTGATTGTTAGACTTTTTCTAATTCTAATGCACAGTTTTCGAACTCGCCAGTATGATTTGTTTTCAACCAAAAAGGCCAGCAAACATTCTGCCAAGGTTCTTCTGAACGTAACATTTATTTAATTTTTAATTGTTAGACCTTTTCTAATTCTAATGCACAGTTAAACCTCTGTTTTCGAGCTCGCCAGTTTTTGTATGATTCGGTTTTCAACAAAAATGTCAGCAAACGTTTTGCCGCGTTTCTTCTCGGTTGTCACACAATACTGAACATAAAATATATGTCATTTTTGATTGTTAGACTTTTTCTAATTCTAATGCACAATTTTCGAGCTCGCCAGTTTTTTGTATGATTCGGTTTTTCAACAAAAATGTCAGCAAACGTTTTGCCGAGTTTCTTCTCGGTTGTCACACAATACTGAACATAAAATGTATGTCATTTTTGATTGTTAGACTTTTTCTAATTCTAATGCACAGTTTTCGAGCTCGCCAGTTTTTGTATGATTCGGTTGTCAACAAAAATGTCAGCAAACGTTTTGCCAAGGTTCTTCTCGGTTGTCGCACAATACTGAACGTGACATTTATTTAATTTTTAATTGTTAGACCTTTTCTAATTCTAATGCACAGTTTTCGAACTCGCCAGTATGATTTGGTTTTCGACCAAAAAGGCCAGCAAACATTTTGCCAAGGTTCTTCTCGGTTGTGGCACAATACTGAATGTAACATTTATTTAATTTTTGATTGTTAGACATTTTCTAATTCTAACGCACAGTCAAACCTCAGTTTTCGAGCTCGCCAGTTTTTGTATAATTCGGTTTTCAACAAAAATGTCAGCAAACGTTTTGCCAAGGTTCTTCTTGGTTGTGGCACAATACTGAACGTAACATTTATTTCATTTTGGATTGTTAGACATTTTCTAATTCTAATGCACAGTCAAACCTCAGTTTTCGAGCTCGCCAGTTTTTGTATGATTCGGTTTTCAACAAAAATGCCAGCAAATTTTTTGCCAAGGTTCTTCTCGGTTGTCGCACAATACTGAACGTAACATTTATTTAATTTTTGATTGTTAGACCTTTTCTAATTCTAATGCACAGTCAAACCTCAGTTTTCGAGCTCACCAGTTTTTGTATGATTCAGTTTTCAACAAAAATGTCAGCAAACGTTTTGCCAAGGTTCTTCTCGGTTGTGGCACAATACTGAACGTAACATTTATTTATTTTTGATTCTTAGACATTTTTCTAATTCTAATGCACAGTCAAACCTCAGTTTTCGAGCTCGCCAGTTTTTGTATGATTCGGTTTTCAACAAAAATGCCAGCACATGTTTTGCCAAGGTTCTTCTCGGTTGTGGCACAATACTGAATGTAACATTTAATTAATTTTGGATTGTTAGACATTTTCTAATTCTAATGCACAGTCAAACCTCAGTTTTCGAGCTCGCCAGTTTTTGTATGATTCGGTTTTCAACAAAAATGCCAGCAAATGTTTTGCCAAGGTTCTTCTCGGTTGTCGCACAATACTGAACGTAACATTTATTTAATTTTTGATTGTTAGACATTTTCTAATTCTAATGCACAGTCAAACCTCAGTTTTCAACAAAAATGAAAAAAAAATGCATCGGTTTTGGTCCATTTCAGGCTTCGTTGGACAACAAAAGAATAACGAAAACCGTCGTACCAGTTATGTTTTATTTCCCCCTGCATTTTAGGTTTCTATATACCGTGGGGGACAATAAGATGGCACCCAGTCCACACTTTGAATACCCCTGCACTATAAAGTCCATCTCATAATGATCGTATCTATCACTTACTGCCCTTATAATCTCTCACACATTTTTAGGATCGGGTTAGTCTTAATTATTAAAACATGTTCATGTAATTAAAGCTGCTCCATTTATTATTCCATAAGATTGATGTTCATTTCCCTACAGTGGCTTAGCAGGAGAGCAGAGGCTCAGTCACTTGTGTTGCTTAGCAACCTTGCTTCCGGGGAAAACAGCTCCAAAAAAATAATATATATATATATATATATACTATTTTTTTGACAACAGAATGCATCAGAAATGTTTAATATCGCCAATGAGGTTATTTATTTGCCAGTTTTATCTGTTTGTCAGTTTGCTTGTGTTCAAAATAACTTGAAATGTTCTGAATGGATTTGGATGACATTTTCAGAAACTGAAAATTAACATTTAACAATTAACATTGCAAGATATGTCAATTTAACGCCACAAAAAAATGATTAGAGCGTGTATATTTTTTTAGAATACAAAAATATAGACGACAGATTTTCCAAACAGGTTCTACAAAATATCAGAAGCTAATACGGCTAATGGAATAATTATGAATACTCACCAGAATATGAAAAAAATAGGTGGAATTCTGATTTTTTTTATCATAGGAAGACAACAAATGAAGCTAAAAACATACAATAACCATCAATATATATAGCTAAGACGCTAAAATGCCGACTTATTTTGTTGTATTATCAAAAGCTCTGTATCTGGATCCGCCATTATGGAAATTTCGATTTTGGTTAATAACTACTGAACTAATACAGCTATCACTATGAGTCAAATTGCTAATGGTGCATTTCCATGGTCAAGGAATCTAAATACATTGAAAAAATAAACGCAGGACTAATATTTATAATATAAATCACAATATTTGGCGAACTATGGCGCTTTGCGGAAGTCATGTATTTCTGTCACGTGCAAGCAAGTGGGCGGGACCAGCTCTTTTAATCCTTTTCCCTCCCAAGTCAGGCACGAGCTCAATATGGCGGATATTAGGTCCGTGTTCGTCCATTTAAATGTAAAAAAAATATATATATACACACAAGATTTGTGTTTTTACGTCCATTATTATGCTATTAAAGGTATTTCGTTTTTAAATTTATATATATTTTGTCGAATCTTATCAAAACGACATCGTCAAATCTTGCTAGTAACTACAAATGTGAATTTCACGAAAATACCAGCATCCGCGTCAATAAAGGCCCTTTATCTCCAACACATGGCGGCCCCCGCGGGGGAACGGCTGCCAAGAACCCCGCACCCCCCCACAGGGAGCTCATTAACAGGTGGAACCATGCCCGCCACCCCCGCCATTGGACCGGCAGCCCGGCCGGCCTCCTGCTGGAAGCGACATCCCATCACCTTCACGAACTTGGCTTGAATTATACATCGAATATATATTCATATATATATATATATAATATTTATATTAAATATAAAGCAAGTAATAAAGGGTGATGCTAGTGCCGCCTACCTGTTTGCAGCCAGCCTGGAGGAGATGTACCCTCCTGGGATTTGAGTCACAATGTAGCCCCAGAAAAAAGATCCATGAATCATCCCTACTGTCTCTGGATCCCAGTTGAATTTGGCTTTCTGGGAAATAAAAAAATTTAGAAAATTTAAAAAAAATCATAGCTATATTATAGAAGTTCGATTTCTATTTTTATGTATTTTTAAAAAAATTAATTATGAGGGAGTATTGGCTGAAAACGTTGGAATATTGATAACAGTAATAATTTTTGTATTACTTGAGATGTTTTAGTGTGATTTATTATTTTTAAAAAATTGTTAAAAACGAAAAAAAATGATCTTATCAATAATTGAATGCTGAAAAAAATGTGGTTTTATAAAAAAAAATAAAAATAAAAAATAATTAAAAAAACAGAATCAGGTATCTTGCTGACGTAACATCTCCTGACCACACCTCCTTAATGATAATCTTCCCGTTCTGGTGGATGGTGCTGTTGTTGACCATGCCCACGATGGCCACGCCCAGGTTACACCTGATGCCGAAGGAGATGCAGAAGCCCAGGCCGCTCATGATGGCGATGATGTAGCGGCGCGGCAGGCCGAAGCACTTGCAGTCGCATAGCGGGGGCTTCTTCTCCGCGGCCTCTCGGGGCCGCCCGTCCTCCGTCAGTTCGATCACTTCCCCGCCTTTTTGCTTCTTCTCCATCACCCTTTTTAAAAAAAACACCATATTCACTGTACATTAATTTATAAATAATATACAAAATAATCAGTAATAAATATTTTATATATTTAAAAAAAAATTATATATTTTTTTTGTACCTATAAATGTGTGTTTTGTTATTCGATTTTTTTTAAGCTACATAAAAAAACAAAATTCATTAAAAAAAAATATATATATATATTACAGTACCGCATTGCAGCATTACTTTTATGCTCATTAGCATTCAGTGGATTGAGCAGCTCCCCACGCACAGCAGTGGGCATCCCTCATTTTTTTTACACACACACAATTCTGAATCATAATAAATAATAATAATAATAACAAAAAAAGACAATTGTTATATTTGATTGAATATTTCAATAAATTAACATGCTTCCTGTAGGTTGATGTAATATATATATTGAAAATTATTGCAAAATTCATTCATATTGATGACCCCTGGCAATGCCATAATGCCCCCCCCCCTCACCCACTCACCCACTACAACACATACACGCACACACATACACTACATTGCATAATTATGTCACTTCCCTGCAAAAAAAAACAAAAAAAAAAAAAAAAAAAACACGCAGGTATGACCTTACCTGTGCATGTGACCCAAGGTCTTCCCCGCCAGGTCCTTCATCCCCGCCGTGGCCCTGGTTCTCATGGACTCCATATCCAGTCACTGTAGGCCTCTT